>NW_007234849.1:0-38239 GCF_000164805.1 Carlito syrichta
TGCTTTTTGACTCAGCCACTGCATCCAAATCATGAGCACTGGCCTCAGTGCAAGACCTGACATGAATTCTTGCTCAAGTTCACTTCATGCATCCCAGCCATGAACCCAGGTTGTTGGGACATTTAAGGTCTCAAATAATTGGTGTTCTTGAAGTCACCAGGCTACTAGGAATCAATTGAGTTCCTCAGCTTCAAGCAACATCAAAATGTAGACAGACACCATCTTCTAAGGGCAGAACTCTAGCCACGGTCAGAAGCTGAAAGTTGTTGGGTCCACTCCTCAGGGAAAGAAACTACCAAAACTAGGGAAGTGATGGGGTCCCTGAGTACCAGCTGGGGAATCAGAACCATGTAGGAGCACCGGCCCTTAAAGAAGGTTAGAATCTTGGCCAAGTCTCCAAGCAGAAGTCCGTCTTACTTATCTGATCCAGTTGGAGGAGATGATGGGTGGTTCATGGGCAGAAAGTAACTTTGTGATTTGTGGACACCCAGACCTCTGCCTCCAGACCCATTGGGCCCAGGTATAGGGCCATAAGACTAGACTAGACTTATACTAGTGGAGATGGGCTTCTAATATGCAGACTCGGGCAGAGTCTGAAGGCTGAGCCTAGGGGTGGGCACCCTTGGGGATTCTAACTGATAAAGGAGAAAAAGAGAGATTAGAACATTTCCAAACATCATTCGGTTTAAGAAATTGTATCTCAGCATCTATGGAGTCTAGCATAATTAATATGCCAAGTTTGGACTTTCCAGGCCCGACATTGCATCTTGCTGCCAAAGTACCTACCATTGCCCTTAGAGAAATGAAAGTATCATGTTGGGAAATGAGAGTATAAGATAAACACTGATTAACTGTAGCCATAGCAGAGGAGATAGGTTTCTCTTTCCTGTATTTCTCTTCCTCCCTCCTTTCCTCTCTCTCTTCTCTCTCTCTCTCTCTCCCTCTCTAAAGAAGCACTGCTCTTTGTCCTAACCTATGGAATGGTGGGTTAATTGGCTTATAGAGCTGCTGAATATGGAACAGAGCCCTAATGGAGATTTAATCAAAGGAGACAGTTATGTCGAGTGAGGTGTAAAAGCCATTGAAGATGAATGGAGACAGATACAATTTTCCCCCCAGAGTTATTCAGAGCAATTTTAATATAGTGAAAGTTTAACTATGGAATGGATTGTGTGACCAAGTGTCATTTTGCTGTAGGGCACAGCAGGGCAGGCAAGAGAAGGAGAACTTGGAAAGTCACTTAGAGACAGTGGAACCTCTCTCCACCTCATACAATGGGTGTAGGGCCAAAGTAAAATGCTCCCAACCAAGTCTACCTTTCTCCCAATGGCCCATCGATATGACTCATTTCAGTGAAGCTTTCTGTGTCCTCTTGTGACTTTTGGCCAGTGACCCGGTGGAAAGAGCAGAAGGCTTACGATATCTAGATCACAGCTGTGATCTGAGGCCCACACACCCAGCCATTTACTAGACACCTCCACTAGGATCTCTGCATCTTCCCCTGCCAACTCCTCAATTCATCCTTCAGTTTCCAGCTTTGCTGGCACTGTTTTAGAAGACTTCCCTTGGCCACTCCTTCTAGTTCTCCAATAACCTGTATAACAGGCAATTCCATAATTGTCTTTTTTGTATGTGTCTGCCATCACTGCTAGACTGTGACCTATCTGAAGTGCATGTATGTACATATGCACATAATACTCTCTTTCCCCCCGTAACACACATATATGAAATCCATTTACTCGAATCATCTTAGACAAGCTACTGCATAGATTGCTTCTTTACTCAGCAATTTGATGTGGACATCTTTCCATATTAATGCATGTTGCTCTATAACAAGTTTTTTTTAACAGCTGTACTGTATTGCTTTGTATGAATGTAACAAATTATTTAACAAATCCCTTTTTTTTGCTATCAGGAACATCAGTGAAAGAGCATTACTTTGCATATATATTTTTGAAAGTTCGTCCGGTTAACTCGTTGATAAATTCCTAGAAGAAAACTGTTGAGGTCAAAAGCTTGATACATATCTTCAACTGCCCTCCAAAATGATAAGGAGGTATACTAAGGTACTCTTCCATAAATGCTGCCTCAGAGTATTTGTTTCCCTGCACCCTTTCTAAGCATTGCCAATCATGTTCATCTTCGCCAATGTGATGGGTAGAACTTGATGTCTCATTCTTGTTAAATTTGACAATGTAATAGCCCAAGAAAGGCCCCATCTCAGGAAATGATATAACTACATGTCTTGGCAGGGCCGTGAGGATTCAAAAAGTCCATGTTGGGGAGAGAAGAGCTTGCTGAGACTTTTCTTGGAGAAATTACCCAGGACAAGAGATCTAGCTCCCTGGAGGAAAAGGCTAGCAGCCCAAACCATGAAATTCAGGTGGTGGAGTCAGGTGGAGCCTGGTTTATTTAATATCACATTTGAGGGCTCTGGGTGGGTTTTCTAGATAACTATATTTTCTAGTATCTGATGAGCATCTAAGCCATAGTTTTGAAAGGGCAATGTAAGTTGACAAAAGCAACATACAGGTCAGGGAGCTAATGTATCTTATATTTACAATGCAAGGTATAGAAGATAGAGACATTAGGGACTTGAACAACAGGGCTGGCTGACTTCTAGGGATAGACAACAAGCCCCAGGGGAAATTCAGAAACCAGAGAACAGAACAGAGGGCAGTTAAACTCAAAGTGAGACTGGTGAAGCTGCAGCCTGATGCCTTCCTGGGCCCCCAGGACTACATACCCCTGTGAACTGGGCACACCACATATAAGAGCAACTGATGATCTGAGATCCCTACTAACTGGTAGACAAGGGGCTCCTGATGGCCTTTCAGGGTCTTTGACTCAAGGGCTGGACAGGTAACAGAGCAGGAACAGGTACAAATCATACTCTTGACATCTGTGTCTACTGAGCAAGAAGACATCATGCTCTTCCAGAAAACATCTAGATGATTTCTTCCAACCAAATTCTTTTCTAGACTGAAGGTGAAAGTGAAGGCAGGCTCAAAGGAGTTAATTTGAGTTCATACTATTCCCACATTGATTGGCACAAAGAGTCAAGGCTCTGTTCCCCAGGTTTCCAATGACCAAAGGAGACTGTAGTGAAATCTAAGGGTAGTGACTCAGGGTAGAGCAGTGTTTGGTCCACGAAGGGTTCGGGTGAGCCCAGAGGCTCTGGCCAAGCAGGCTGATGTCTGGGGCTAGATCCAGAAGGTGATTTCAAAACAACGTCCATAAATTCAATCAAATACAGTCCAAGCAGTCCTTACATTTAAGTGATAAATGTAGTTTGGGAAGTTCAAGTTTAAAAACAGGTCGGGGCTGAGTAAACAAAGAGGCAGAGCAAAAGGCAAGAAATAATTACTGAGTTGATGCCAATCGGTTAAGAACTGCTGCTATCAACAAGACTGGGCTGCCCAGAGCACCCTGTTAAAGGTCTCGTTGGTGTGAGAGTGTAGGATGGCCTCATTTAAAAGCCCAGATTCTTGTAGATGTTTGCTGCCATTCTTATCCTCAGTTACTGGGGCTGTGCAATGGCAGTCACTCTTGACATAACAAGAGAAGGTAATGAGTATCTTCATTGACTGTAGTATTGCCTGAAGTATTATCAGCTCTTCCTCTTGCTGCAGCCACCATGTGTTTGTTGGGATGACAATGTTTTCACTTCGGTTGAAAATGCTTTTTCACTGAGACCAGTGAGAATGCTTTCCAGAGAAGTCTCCATCCTACTAACTTGTGTGCAGAAGCAGACAGAGTATTCACCAAGCTGTCAAACAATACTTGCCTTCCAAATGGCGGCTGGCCTAGCTAGAGAGCAAAACTCAGGGCTTTTGAATGTAAGAGAAGAAAGAGTTGCACTCCAGTCCAGGAAGCCCACCTTGCCTCCCACTTGGGCTCATGCTCCATACTAATTGACCAGGAGGTATCCTATAGATTCTAAATCTTATCCTTTCCTCCAGGGCTCCTTTATTTCATGTCCAGATAGATGTTGAATCCAGGTCATTTCTCAGGTTCTCTTTCAGTCCAACAAACTAGGCTTAAGTATCATAGCCACAGTAACAGGTCTCTTCACCATCCCTGTCTAAACAGTGACTAATAGGGCTAAAAGGCACCATACCTCAGTGAATAAGAGCATGGGCTTCCAGCTGGACTGCCTGGGTTTGGATCTGGCTCTGCTAGTAGGAGACTATATGACCATGCATAAGCCATTTAACCTCCTTCTATGTTCCTCCAGGCTCAATTCCATCATCTGTAAGATGTGGATAATAGTAGCAGTATTTCATAAGCTTGCAAGAATTAAATGAGTTGGAATATGTAAAGTCCTTAAATAGTATCTCATATATACAATAAGGACCATTTAACTGTTAGTGTTGGCTATTATTATTGTACCCTTACATCACCTGGCCAATTGATACAATCCAGACCAGCAAGTAGAAAAAAGCAAGAAACAGCTAGGTCATATCTCAATAATTTGTTTTGATCAAGAAATAATCATATATGCACTTATAGTGTTAAAACTGTGATTTGCTGAGTGCCTACTGTGTGCCTAATGCTATATAATCCTGCTTGATCTCCCTAACAACCGTGAGAAATCCATGTTATTATCTCTACTTTACAGATGCAGAAACTGAGGCTCAGAGAGGTTATCTACTAGGCCTAAGGTCACATCTGAAAAATCTGAAATATTCAAATTTTTACCCATGTCTGGTTGACTGCAAACTTGCACTCACTGTTGTTCTTTCAGGTAATAATTCAAAACTGAAATGAGAAGAGCCCAAGAAAAAGGCAGACACTACTAGTCTGGGATTGTGTGGACATTGTAGCAGCCTCTATTCTTTGTTCATAATTGTCTGTTCCCTTGTTTCCCTTTAAGTCGCCCTACTTCCTGCTCCTTTGATGTTAGGCTAAGCCACGTGACTTGCTTTGCCCAGTGGTGTCCCAGCAGTCATGACTCACTCCACATCTGAGCAGAGCCTTTCAATGTGCTTGCTGGTTGAGTTCTTTCTCCCTTGAGCTTCTGTCCTCTGCCATGAGCACAGCATGCTGCAAATCAGGGCTGGCCTTCAGCTGGGGTCGTGGAATAAGAGAAGATCCATGGAGCTCAGCCAGGCTCAACAGAGCCCAGAAGAACCAAGGAAAGCTACAGCTGACCAGCAACCCTCACATAATGGGAGCAGGAAATAATGCCTGCTGTTGTAAAGCACTGAGATTTGGCAGGAGTGGGTGGAGGTTGTTGCCACAGGAAATGCTGGCTAATGCCGTCATGGTCCCAGGGGCAGGGGATAGACCAGGCCTTCTCCACTCTGGTGGAATAGGCACAGGAGAGGATTATGCAAGCTTGCTGCTTTGCAAAATAGGAATGTCTGGTTGTAAAGGTGGGCTTTATATTGCCTAATACATTTTGGTACATAATTGGTGATCTAAATATGTTCCCTAAATTGAAATCAAAATAATGAAGTCACAGAGGACTTAGGAGTGAAAGGAGGGAGAAAGTGGCCAAGGACTTTTAAGTTATTCTTCCCTGGTAGGTGGCTCCAGCAGATACAGTGAACAAGCCCAAGTCAAAAGTGTTTTTTCCTGGGAAAGAATAAGTCTGTGAATGGGGCTTTCCTGCAGGGCAACGGGAGGGAGAAGCTACTGGCACTCATGCAGCCCTATGGATCTGGCTCCCACAATGTCCTCTAGGCTCATAGAGTAGACAAGACCTCTCCATGTGACAGGTACAGTGTGAAGCTCCCAGTCACTCAGCAAGAGCAGGAACCACATGTCGATTCGCTGAATTCTGGCTGGGACCAAGACAAAGCAACCAGCGAAGAAAGCATGTGGTCACAACTTGACACTTAGCTGGGGGTGGGGGGTATTGGGGGTGGCGCAAATTAGCTTTATGGAGACCTCTGCATGCAGCTGGGTGCTGGGGTGCTGGAGTTGATTCTTTTGAGGATGTGTGGATGGTGACAGGAAAGGTGACTGCTGCCCAATCCCATGGCCAAGGCTGCCCCTGAGCTCTCTGTAGCACTGTATGTTTCTATCCTTAACACTTACAGGGATGGGTGGCTCAGGCTTAGAAAGTGTGGGGGGTTCCTGCTGTCTCTGAGGAAGAGAGGAGGAAGGAGATGCTGGGGCCACTTCATTAGGCATCTCTTATTGGTCTTTGGCCAGCCGAGATTCAGGAAAAGGCTGCAACACCAGCTGAAGTGTTTCTATGGCAACAGCAGGCAGCATGCTCTTTAGGCATCAGCTAGTGCAGGAGGAGGGGGAGAAGGGGTAGGGGAGATGGGAGGGGTGATGCAGGAGGAAGAAGGGGTAGTAGAGAACTCAGGATGGGAAGGAAAAAGAAGAGATGAAAGGGAGAGAGAAAAAAGGAGGAAAGGGAGAAGAAAAGTCAGAGGAAGTGGAGAGGGAGTAGGGGGAGGAGGAGAAAGGAAGGAGAAGGCAGAGGAGGTTAAGTAAGAAGAGGAGAGAAATGGGAGAGAAATAGGAGGAGACATGGAGAGGAAGAAGAGGAAGAAAAAAAGTAAGAAGAAAAGGGGAGGAGAAAGAAAAACAGGAAGAGAACTGCTTGTGTTTCTTACTTCGTGCACCAGAGGCAAGCGTGCCCACTGCATAGGATACCATGATCAGCCCCCACACATCTGCTCCACTCACATGATGTGGCATGAAATGGACAAAGCCTAGCCCCAGAAGAAAGACCTGGGCTTGAGCTAGGCTTTGTCTTTTAGTAGCTGAGAGGTGGGACAGCAAGAATTTTCAAGAACAAGTCTTGGCATCTGACATATTCTGCCTCTGGCCACATGAGCATGGGCAAATTACTTAACTTCTCCAAACTTTAGTTTTTTCAAATAAAAAAATGGAGATAATAGCTATCTCATGCAGCTGTGAAATGAAATAAAATAATGCATGTAAGGGCCTTAGTTTGGTGCCTGGTACATGGTAAGAACTTAATAAAGACATTTTATTATTTTTTATGTGTGACTTGGTCATCATTTAGTCTCTCCAAGTGTCCACTTCCTCATCTGTGAAACAGAGATAATCCCCACCTCAGAGGGTTTTTTAAATGCATTATTGTAAGTGTTCAGTAACTGTTAGCTATTAAATATTTTTCTTAATACTAAGAATAAACTTTATGGCATGCCTGGTACTCTTTTCAAAGCACATACTCTATTGTCACTTCATTTAACAGTCAATGCAATTGGGTGCAGCAGACAGGGCAGTATTATTTTTCCCTGTTATACCTGCAGTTTAGCTCTAAGTCCTGTGCTGAGAGCTTTACATCCATTACCTTATCAAATTCTAAAAACAACCTACGATATAGGTATCATCCTCATTTTACAGTTGAGAAAACTCAGGCACCAAGGGGTGAAGGGATCTGCCTTCTCCTTGTTAGCAGGTGCTGGAACTTGGACTTTGATGCAGAATGACAGGTGGAGGCAACACACTTAATTTGAAACAACTCATTTCACTCAGCGTTTTTTATGCCCCAAACCAACAGTTCTGATTTGTGCTGTGACTCACTCAGAATGGAGGGAAGAATTTTGGGGCTTTGGGGAACCTCATTCACATGAGACAACGTCTAGGACACACACATGGCTGACCTTGGCCTCTAGGCAGACTTTTTTGGGTTGCTCAACCCAGGGATTCCAACAGTTTGGTCCACTGTCTGGAATAGAGTGAGCACACCTAAAAAAAAATCATAGACTAAAGTCACTAGTCAAGGTCAGACATTCTTTTCCACAAGTCCACAAAGAGCCTCACCCAGGGCCACAGAAGGAGGAAGCAAGGCAGGTGATATTTTTTTCCCTTCGTTTTATTTTACTTGTTAAGGGGGAGGCCTTAACAAGCAAAATAAAGGACTGAAGATATTTCACGCCTCTTCTAATGAAACTTAAAATATTTTTGTGTTTGTTCTAAGAAATTATGTGTGTTTGTGTGTGATTCTGAGAAAGAGAGAGGGAAGAAAGAGAGAGTGGGGGGAAAGAGAATGGGAATGTGGAGGATGAAGAACAGAAGTAGAGAGAGACAAAACCACAGAAATACAGATGCAAAAGACAGGAAAGGAGGGAAAAGCAATGCCAGAGGATGAGAAAGAGAGAAATAAAGAGACAGAGAGATGAAGTGGCAGGCAGAAGTACAAGACTGACAGAAAAGCTTCTGGGAGAAACTGGCAGGGAGGCAGAGACATGTAGAGGTAAGAAGGTATAAGATGCCAGAAAGCAAGAGGTAGGACTTTCCTTTCTTTGTTGTCAGAGAGAAAGCACACATGAACTCCATGAATGAGGATGTTATAAAAATATAACACTGATATTTGAAAAGCTAGAAAAAAATTATCTCTCTCTTTCCTTTTGGGGAGGGAAGGCTGAATCAGCTCTCTATATTCTAAAAAGACTATGCTCAGCCAGCATTATTTGTGATAAAGGTGCTTTAAATCAGAGCTAAAATTTGGCAGCATAAATGCTCTAGAAATCCTCATCTCATTGTGAAAATAAAGAAACCTTAATTTTATATTCTGGGAATTAGAATCACCTCATCCTATTTCTCAAAGAAATAGGGTTTAATTGTCACAAATCACTCTTATTGCTACTAACCTTTTAAAATATTGGTGTATTTTTATCATGATGGCCCTGCATCTGGCATGGCCTCAGTTGAGGTAGATTCAATGTTTATTCAATAGTCATTTATTATGCACCTACTAGATGCAGGATCTGAACTGAGCTGAGAGGAATGCTCTGAAGAAACAGTAGGTCTTGCCTTGGCTATATGCTGTGTAATCGTATCCCAAGCAAAGCATAGATTAATATCCCACCCCCTCCAGATAATTCATACCAAATTAGACTTGCTTGTGTTTCCCAGCTGTCCCCAAGGTCAGCCTAAGAGGTGAGATTCCCAAGGGTAGAATGGGACCTGGGTCCAGAGTAAGTCTGTCCACCTGTCCTGATTCTTTGGCTAATGGTTAAAGCAGACATACTCTGAGACCCTGGCACAAGCTCTGCTGTTGTGCCCAGTTTGGGGGCCAATGTATGTATAACAGATAGGAAGGAGGGCAGATTTCTGGAAGGAGATTCCATATACATGGGCACTGCACAGAGAGCTCTCCCTTCATAGTGGTCACCAAAGGTGTCCCACTATCCTGGAATTCCTCTGCAGACAGGCCCTTACACACATAGCTTCTCACTTCCTGCAGCTTTCTGCCTGAGGATGTTCTCTGGAGATTGGAAAGTGAATGTCTGGGAGGTGAAGCCCAGGAGAGACTCCCAAGCAATGAAACATAGGAGTGGGTAAACAAATAACCCAGCTTCATCACCCTTCTTTTGGAATATTTCAAAGTAGGCACCACACAGTTTCTCAAAGAGTTCACAGTAGAACAGAGCCCTCATTACCCACAGTGGTAACCCACTCGTCAGTATACCTTTTATGGTGTTTGCTCCCTCCACTGTCTCCCTCTTCCACTCCTTCACCATCCTAACAGGGATCAACAGCCAAATAAATTTCTTGTTCTTAAATTCTTGTTTCAGAAGGAGCCCAAACTTCCATCCTTAACTTTGTTCATTTGCCCTCACAACAACACTGTAGAAGTAAGCTTCATTACTCTAAGCATGAGAATTCATTAATTGAACCAACCCATACTCTGTGCCAAGGACTAGGCACGAGGAATACATTCATGGTCCCTGCCATATAAGGAGGAGCTTATATTCTAGACTGAAATAGAGGTTAAATAATCAAATTATAATCACATTATGAAAATATAAAGTTATTATTGTGGCAATTGCTATAAGCAATAGGTACCCAGGGCTCTGAGAATATGAAATAAGCATATTTGATCTAGTCAAGGAGGAATGTCTTCCCTGTGGAAGTAACACTTCAGTTGAGATCAGAAGGAAAAGTAGAATCTAACTGGAAGATTCTGTGAAAGATAGATAGAAAAGGAAAAATATTTAGAGCAATAAGAACAATTTAAAGCCGGGCTCGATGGCTCAGCCTGTAATCCCACGCCTTTGGGAGGCTGAGGTGAGTGGATTGCCTGAGCCCGTGGGTTCGAGACCCGCCTGGGCAGCGAGACCTCATCTCTACAATAAATAAAAAAATCAGCCGGGCGTGGTAGCGCATGCCTGTAATTCTGGCTACTAGGAAGGCTGAGGCGGAAGGATCGCCGGAGCCCAGCAGGTCGAGGCTGAGGTGACCGGGAGCGGCCACTGCACTCCAGTCTGGGTGACTGAGTGAGACTCCAACTCAAAAAAAAAGAACAATTTAAGTCAATGATGAAACTGAGGCAATGGAGGTTAAGGTCACTTACAAACTAAGTGGTTAGAAGAGGACTTAATTTTGGATCTATCTGACTCCAGTGTCCAAGCTCTCTATGTTATACTCAACAGTTGGAAAAAATATGGGTGTGTAGGAGTAGGAGGTGACTTGTTACTCTCATTATTCACATTATGAAAGATTAACTACCAAGCTTCCTTTAAATAGAAAACTACCACAGGGCATTTAACAACTAAGTCAATCACAAAAGAAATTACAAATCGCAAACTATAAAACATTTGCAAATTTATATTAATGTATTTTTTGGGTAAAAAGAGAAGAAACTGAAAGTGTACAAAATGAATGTTCTGAAATCACTGAGGAGCCTATTTCTTGCCATCTAACAACAAGGTAGCATTAATCTTTGTAAGAAGATATGGGAAGGTGGGTGGGGTTTTCCTGGGTAACTGGAAGATAGGAAGGGAATGATCTCTAGGGCTTTAGGATCATAGGCCTTCCTTCCATCTCAAAGCAGAGACCCAAAGAATACGTTACCATGGGAAGATAGTATTCTGGATTGGGGGAAGGGGAAAAGTTTTTCTTCTTTCTGGCTATACTTCCATGGCAACAAGTAAAAGCAAACAAACAAACAAAAAAAGGCAAGTTATTCAACCACCAAAGAGCAGTAGATGCAATGAAACCCTGATTAACTGAATTCAGAGAGGAATGAGTCCTTCATTGGAGAACAGAAAGTAATGGTGGCTTCCACACCTGAAGGCAAGAACCATATCTTGATGAGAGTGTATAGAGAATCAGGTCTGCCATAGACAGAGAATTTTTAGGAATAGGATAAATCAACCAAGATTTAAATGACAATATGATAAGACAGAAAATGTTGAAATCTGGAAGGGCCCCAAAGAGAAAGGTAAATCACTTGGCTCCATTCTGGAACTTTGCTGTGTAACCAGCAGAAGAAATACAACTAGAAGGTAGAAAAGTTTGTGAGGCATTGAGATTCTTGAGCTTTGGGACACTACTGGAGTTTAATCCAAAAGTGATCAAATATATTTGAAGCTGCAGTTCAACTTGTTCCTAGGTCAAATCCTGAAATATCAAGGAGATCAGTCCCTTCTGAGGTCATGGATTAAGGTAAAAGGCAGAGACATCCCTGGTCCTATTTCAAATCAGAGGTGAACTCAATATAATTGAAACTGTGTTCTGGCCTCAGCTCAATTTAATTTTTGCTGAAATCTGAAATTCACCTGACAGAGAAAATGACTTGTGCTGTCTGTGAAATTAATTAATTGATTAATTAAATCAAACAATCAAGACCAAAAAATTATATTTCAGTATCCACTATTTCTATATACAATGGCTGGCACAAATCAGAAAATTACAAGCTGTGAAAAAGCAGAAAAATTTGACCCATAATCAAGAAGGAAATAATCAGTAGATGCAGACTCACAGAAGATCAATATATTGGAACCAGCAACCAAGGACTTTAAAATAGCTATTATAATCATATTAGGAAATTCACAGAAAAAAATGAATAACATCATGGAGAAAAGTAAAATATCAAGAAAGAGACAAGGACCCCCATATTAAAAGATCCAAATGGAAATTGTAATCTGAAAGTTTATTTACTTGAAATTTTAAAGTTAATTTTATGAATTTAACAGCAGATTGATCACAGCAGAAAAAAAGAAATTGTAAACTTGTCAACAAAGCTACCTGCATAATGAATATCTGTATACCTAACCCTGAACTGTACCCCACATCTTTAAAATAAAAAAAAAAATTTAATGAAGTCAACAGAAATTGCTCAAACTGAAACAAAGAAAGAAGGGGGATGAACAAAACATCAGTTACATGTGGAATAATATAAAATAATCTGACATACATATAAGTGTTGTCCCTGAAGAGGAAAAGAGAGAAAACAGTATTTTAAAAATATATGAAAAGACATAATGGCTTAATTTTTTTCAAACTTTACTTTTAAAATTAACTCAAAGATCTGAGAAGCTCAGAAAATCCCAGACAGGATCAATATAATGAAAATTACAGCTAAATGCACTATAGTGAAAATTTTAAAAAGAAAGAGAGAAAACCTTTAAAGTAATTAAAGAACACACATACACATATGCCCACAATCTTTGCTGACTTTTCATCAGAAACAATGAAAGCCAGAAGAGATTGAAATTATATCTTTTAAGTGCTAATGAGGGAAAAAAATGTATATCTAGAGATAATACTCTTCAAAAATAAATGTAAAATAAAAACATTTTCATATAAATACAAGCTGTGAAAATTTATTACAAGAAATGCTAAAGGAAATTCTTCAGGTTGAAGGGAAATTATATCAACTAGAGATTCAAAATGAGGAGTTTTGGAAATGTAAAATATAAAGGTAAATATAAAAGCTTATTTTTTGTTTTCATGATTTCTTTAAGCATAAATATAGGAGCTCTCTCTTCTATCCATCCTTTATAGTTGTTGAGCTATCTGAAAAATATGACCAACTCACTTTTCTGTTTTAAACTCTTCCATGGTTCACTGTCATCTACAAAATGAAGCCTTACAGTCCTAAATTTTTATCATTTATTCAAGACTCTTCATTCTGAGCTCAACTTTGTTTTTGTCAGACTCATCTCCGGCCACTACCTCTGGTATACACACACACACACACACACACACACACACACACACACACACACACACACACAGGATTTTCACCCTAGCAAGGCTAAAACATTTAAAATTATCTTTTTGTACCAGGTTCCCCAGGCCACCAAGCCTTTGATAAGTTTAGCTGTGTTTAGCATGCTCTATCAAAATTTTATCAATCTAATACACTTTTAAGTGTCCTGCAAAACTCAGCCAAAGGGTCACACTATAATGGAGAGGTGTCATTATTGGTCTGAGTTCTTTGAATATCTGTCCTATGTTTGGAGAGTTATTCATCTTTGAAATCCAGAAGCCAGATTTTTCCCAGCCTCCCTTGCAACTAGGACACAAGGATGTGACCTAGGCTTCACTAATCACACACATTGCACTATTCTTTGAATAAGAAGCTTGTGATGTGTAGAATCAAGTATCGTATAGAATCTAACAGCACCAACTACACCCAATTGCAAAAGACAGCAGCAGGGAGTCTAATGATAGTGTCAAATGCTTGGTATCAGCAAAGTTGATATGTCCAGAACTTTTATGTTCATGCCCAGTTAGACAACCATGATGATGCCACTGAACTAGTTCTGCTGTACGATTTTGGGTGTGGCCTCTAAATGCATAGTCTTTAGGCTCTCCTAGAGATTCTCCAAGCTTTCTAATATTCCATCCTAAATTTCTTTTCCATTTAACTAGCCAAATTATGTTATCTGCAATTAGGAGATCTGACTGATACACCCTCCCTGCCCAGAAATCTTCTCACATCTCCTTCCTGCCATTTTTCACCAATCATTCCCTCCATGCACACAGATGCAGAAAATTCATTTCCAGTTCTTGGATCTCATAGTACCCTGTGCTGCCTCATCTTCCAGGGACATATGGTTTCCTGTTGTTGTTTATTTATGTATCTCCCAATTAGATTATGAACTACTTGAGGGCAAGGTCATAGTCGCATTCATTTCTATCCCTTCACAAAGTGACTAGCAGAATGCCTGAGCGGGCATAGAAGAGATGCTAGGAGGAGGTATTGATTGGTTGATTACATGAGCACTGAAAGCAATGTCTCCACATAACTACAGTAGAAAAAAAAAATGTAGAACCACTTTTTCCAAAAATTCACCTTAAGAATGAGTCCAATGGAATCAATCTCTTCTCTTTTCCTAATAGGGTCTTGCGGTTGATGCAACAAAGGATTGTGTAGATAGATGCAACTCAAAAAGACATGTGACAGGTTTACTGGTGCTGTCCTTAAGTAGGCTTATAAAAAAATAGTGCATCAATAAGCACCTAAGTGAATGCCAGGACCTTCCTACTTCATTCAGTGTGTAGTCCTGTCTTGCCCAGAAATTTGGGATGGTCCTAGAGGGTATTATGAACCCAGGTATGCAACACAGAAATTAGGAGGACTATTAATGGATAATTGTGCAGTGGTATACAAGTAAATAACTTACCAACCAGCTTTTCAGAAGGAAAAAAAAGCCCCTATTTGTAGCAGTTGCCAATGTCCATGGTGTAAATACTCCAAACATAACTCATGTCAAGGTGTCAGTGTAATAACTCTGAATGTGGAGTTGGGAAGAGACATACAGTGGCACACCATGCAGTATTTCTACCATACAGATACAATAGCCATAAATAAATAAATAACCACAAGAGCACAGAAAATAGTAAAACATAATAAAATTATTAGAAATTGATGAGTTTTTAGTATTTGTTACTTTTGTTTATAATATAATTAATTATAAATTTATATAATTTAATTGCTTAAACATCTGTCTTTAATAACTGGCTTACCAAATTCCTGAAAATTTAATGATTGGCTTCTGTGAGTTGATGTGAGCTGGCTTAGCACACCACTAACTCTGTGCCAAGCTCAAGTGACCTCATCCAATCTTTACAACCTGGCTCTGATTCATTAGGAAATGCACAAAAGAAAGAAAACCAGAAGCTTGTAAATATATGAGAGATTTGTCTAAGATCATACCACTAATTTCTGACGACACTGAAATCAATAAAAATTAAGAGCTAAAATTTGGCAATGCCTACCACATGCCAGGCACTGTGCTAAGCATTTTACGAAACTCACTTAATTCTCACTATGACCCTATGGAATGGATTGTGTAATTATTCCCCCTTTTAGATTAAATAAGTAAATAAAAACTGGAGACAAGCTAAGTAATTTGCCCAGTGACACACAACCAAGAATACTGGAGCCAAAACTGAAACCCAGGCTGTCTAATTTCAAAGCTCGTGCTTTAATCCATTATCTCTAGTACCTTAACCTTTCTGACTTTGCACCACTCTACCACCCCTTCGCTTTAAAGTGAGACAAAAGTACCTGCTTACTTTCACAGTGCTTAACTTCACACTCTGTGTGTATTGGATCATTTCACACCTCTTTCTAAAAGCCCACTGGAAGCAGGCTAATTTAGTTAGTTTTATAATAGGGTAAAGATATTCCCCCCAAGCCGCCATAATCCCTTAGCAACCCATGGCCTTTTCTTTCAGATGGATCAGAACTGGGATCCAGGATAGAATCCAGAGCCATAAGATAAGTTTGCAACTTCATGGAACTGGACTTTCTAACATCAAATATTTATTCATTATCTTGTGTATTTAATTAATTTGTTCATTCATCAAATATTTGAATGAAGAATTCACTGTGTGCCAGGCAATGTGTGACATTTCCAGAGTCATGTAATCTATTAGGCAACATCAAAACATTTCCCAGGACTCATGGGCTTTTCAGGGGTTCATGAAAATATTTGACACCTGAAAATAATTATCATCTCCAAAATACAAAGACTGTGAAATTAAATCAACAAACAACTACTTGAAAGTCTACAAAGTGCAGCCTTATGTCAGCCTATGACATACCTTTTAGCACAACTCATATATGGTTATGTATAAATTATAATCTTTCCTTAGTTTCAATGAAGGATTTGTTCAATGAAGGATTTGACCTCTACCTGATACCAAAATTGGAGGATGCTCAATTCTCTTATATAAAAAGGTACAGTGTTTGCATACAACCTGCATGTATTCTTCCATTAATTTAAATTATCTCTTAATTATTTATAATACTTAATATAATATAAATGCTAGGTAAATAGTTTATACCGTATTGTTGAGGGAATAAGACAAGAAAAAATTCTATACATGTTCAGTATAGATACAACTGTCCAAAAATTAGTTTAAATTGTTGCTTGGTTGAATACATGGATGCAAAACCCATGGCTACTGAGCGCCAACTCTATATTTAATGTGACAGGGGTATTATAATTTTTTTTATTTTAAATAAGGCAGGCCTCTAAAACTAAGAGTACCTAAGTTCTATGAAGGTCATGAAACAACCTAGAGAAACAGTTTAAGGGAACAAATTTGCATAAAACATTATCTCTGGCTTCAAGAGAGCCTAATCTTACGTTTTGCTTGTTTACTTGTCAACTTTGAGTTCCAATCATAAGCTCCTGGAAGGCAAGGATTTTGCCCCATGTTTTCATATTAAACTTCATATTCCTTGCACCTGGAGCAGAATTGCATTCAGAATAGCATATAACTTGTTGACTAGATAAACACAATCAGGTTAATGCTGTGATCTATACTCTAAATTTTGAGCATTCCACAAATGCACAGTGATTTTCTTGTATTCTCTTGCATGTGTACATGCCCACACATACACACCCTCCATACTTTACCCACTAAATTTCAAGATGCTTGGAAGAAAACAAGGAAATCAACATTAGTAATAGCCACAAAGCACCAGCTACTGCGCTGGGTTCTTTTCATACATCAAATATACACCATGCAGACATTCCTCATGCCTACTATGTTGCAGTGGGTATTGCAGATAACTAAGAATTCAGTCATTTTTTGTGGACTGTCCTTGCTTTTCCCAGTTTCTGTTTGTGATTCCTTTTGCATATTCTCTTGCATGTCAAGTGCAAGATGCATGGTCATAAAAGGGAGTGACAATTTGGGGCAGATTATAAAGCAAAGAGGAAACAGTCACCACAAGAGGAGCTAAATTTCTTGAAATTCATCCTGCTGCTCACTTAAATGAAATGTTTATCTCTCCCACGCTTATCAGTTCATTTGGATTCCTGGACCAATCTTGTCACTTCAGGCGGCTTTAATGGCTTTCATTTATGCGAGCTCAACACTGCCACTTCTGAACTGGTTGTCCACCACCAGGCACCCTTAGCCTTTCTCATTCTCACAAAGCCAAAACATTTCCATGGTCCAGAAAAATTGCACCAATAGGGAGCTGCATTTCTCTTGTGTCAGCATTCCATGCTCTGCAAGTGATTATTCCAGAGAGATGGACTTAAACCCACTCAAAGCTCAGGAGAAGATAAAGAAGAGTATGAAGGTGGCAGAGACATGGAAAATGGTCTAAGGCTTAGAGTCCATTTGCGCCCTTCCAGATTTGACCCACACAGCATTAAATAATTAGCTTGCAATGTGGTCTTAAGGAACAGTTGCTTAGTATTATACAAACATAAATTCATACACACACACACACACACACACACACACACACACACACATATACACACACACACACACCATTGAAAGCTTTTCCTTCCTCAACTTGAAATTTAACTTTTTTTAAATTTATTATTCACTAGACACAGATTATGTTGCCAGACACTGTGCTAAGAGATTTCCATTTGTCATCTCAGCTGACACCATCCACAAATCTATGAAGCAGGTATAAAAATTCCCATTTACAAATTAAGAAACTAAGGTTCAGAAAGGCAAAATGACTTCTCCAAGGTCACACAATACATCTCATAAAGACTTCAAGCTGAATGGGAACCCAGTTTTCTTTTCTTCATAGGCTCTCTTTTAACACTTAAATATTATTGAAACCCTTGGTAGCACCAGAGGGAAAAATAGACATGTGCATTCATACATTTCACATAATATGCTAAACTGCTGGAGAAGAGATTCATGAACAGGAATTCACAGAAGAACAAGAGTGGATGGACTGGGTAGCTGCTAATTCCACCTAGAGGAAAGGACAGGAAGGCTACACAGAGGTGATGGCTGTTGAGCTGGGGCTTTAACGCAGAAGTCTGCATTTGTCAAGAAAAGGGAATGACAACTGAGGCAGAAGGAAGATCGTGTGCAGTAGATTAGAGAAAAGGGCCTGGAATATTTAGAGAATGGCTGAGGGAGATATCCAGCATGGCTGAGATCCAGAGCGGTCAGGAAGCTGGAGAGAGAAGTCATAGGTAGATTTGGGGGTCTACAGTGATTAGAAAGAGCAGACGCAGTGAAGGAGGAAACTGTGGCTGGCAGAGAAGAAACTGAGATGGAAGACCAGTAAGGAGGCGTTTGGAAGAGCCCAGGTGAGAAGCGGTGAGTCCTGATTGAAGGCAGCTGCTGTGAGAAATGGAAAGGACGGAATGGCTTTGGGAAGTGGTTCTTAAATGTCAGTGTACTTTTTAAAAAATCACCTGAGAAATGACCTAAAATTGCAGATTCTGAGAACCACTCCAAGATAATGAAATTCACTACATCTGAAGTAGGACCCTAAAACCTGGATTTTAACAGGGACCCCGTAGGGATTATGATGCAAGTGCTGTGCAGACAACTCCTTGGGAGATATTTCTAGGATAGACAAGCTTGTTGATGGATTGTGTATGAGGGCAGGGGAGAAGAAGAATTGAGTTTATGTTCCCCTCTCCTGGCTTGATTTTCTTCTTGAACATACACTTTCCTCACTCTTCATCCGTGTGGCTTGTGGAAGACCCCATGCGACCTAAACAAATCAGTTCCTCACTCCTTACTCTTTCAGGGAGGATCAAATGATTCAATCAGAGCCAATTCTGAGACTACTGGGAAGAGAGGCAAGTCATGTTCCTTGACAGCCTTGAAGCTGGCAGGATAAGACGCTGCAGCTGCCTCACTCAGGTAGCACCTGAGAACAAAGCCATGAGAAGGGAGAGCTGAGAGATGGAAAAAAAGAAAACCTCGTGTCGTTGTTTAGGTCCTGAATTCAGCCATGTTTAAAGCCAGTACACTCTTAAGCTTTTCTCTTCACGAGCCTACAGTTTATTTTTATTGTGGTGGTTTCACTTATACCATTCTGTGGTGGGTTTTCTACTACTGACAAAAGAAAGATGCTGCCGATCACTTTAAGAAAACCTGATACATTAAAAATCTTACCTTACAAATCAGATAAATGAAGAGCTGATTACCTCTATTATAAAGGGATTCACTCACAGTTTCCTTTGAACAGAAAGCCTCCCAAAGGTATGAAGTGTGGAACTTGATTTATTAAATTTGATTTACACATGACCTCTTCAGGAGGACAATCTTAAATGCAAAGTAAGAGCTGTTCTACCAAGATAATTGCTCTCAAAGCTACTGTACTGTGACTTTCAGGGGTTATCTGGGGTGGCTACCCCACACACCAGTGTCCCTGCCCTGCTTTGGGGGGAGTCTAAATGTGATTGCATAGCCCTCGCATCTCCCCAGTTGTACAATCCAACCTTCCAACAGCAAGACCTAGTATCATCATTACACAAGTTTGATCTGATGTGCAAGTTGTCCTCAGTTATAAGTTAATAATGCTTATATTATTCTTCTTAGACTCCTAGTAGAAAACAAGCTCAAAATGGGATTCTTTAATATATTAATTAATATATGCACTATTCTTTATCAGTAGTACAGATGGAAAGGCTTTCTGCTAAGGCAAGTGTTTTTCTGGGTTGACAGTGAATACATCACTGGGGTTTCTATTCTATAGGTAGATGAATACCTGCTATCAGGTAGAGAAGAAATTCTGCACAGCTTCAATATCTACCTCTGCCTTGTCTGAAGCCAGGAGCAAGTCACACCCTTCTCTGTACACCCATTGCCTAGCACATGGTAGAGGCTTGCTGCATTTATCCTACTGGGGTGATTCAATAACTAGATCAGAAGTCTGGAAAGGAGGCCTCAGTCATGGGCCAGTCTATCCTGGGGAGAACATCATTTCAACTCTGGGAACTTCCTCACTCTGAAGCTTAGGTGTGCCCAGAATGTTAGAAGGAACAGAGCCCATCTCCCAGCAGCCACATTCCTGAGTCTCGAACATAAAACTTTCTTCCATGTCTAGAAGTATAATTTCTCCACTCCAGTCTCTAAATTGTTCCCCCTCTGTCTCAGGGTTTTTGTAAATACCTTTATTTCTAACCCAGCAAGCCTTTTTCATTTCCTCTCCCCATCCATTACAGAGAGCAATAATGATAGGTTTTTCTTTCCAGCCCAGGGCAGGTTCCTGGTTCTCTTTCCTGACTCCCAAGATCTCATTTTTCTTCCTAGATTCTCCTGCTCCTACTTGTAAACCAGCCATGGCTCTCTCGCTATTTCTCTCTGTCTCTCTCTCTCTCTCTCTCTCTCTCTCTCTCTCTCTCTCTCTCTCTCTCT
This sequence comes from Carlito syrichta, assembly GCF_000164805.1. Taxonomy (NCBI): domain Eukaryota; kingdom Metazoa; phylum Chordata; class Mammalia; order Primates; family Tarsiidae; genus Carlito; species Carlito syrichta. The sequence goes on from NW_007234849.1 coordinate 20,326, forward strand.
CTCTGTCTCTGGAAGGGGCAAAGAACCAAGCTAATCATTCTTCTTGGTTCACAGCACATACCATTAGCGTCTGCCTGTTTAAAGTTTTGTTCTTACTAGATTTTGTTTCAATTGTTTTTCCCTTCATCCCCACTCCTCAGGCCCATTTCCTATGAGCCCTTACTATATTGTGTTTGGTAAATGCCCTTGAATCTGAATGTATCCATGAAAATCTGTAATACTGCTTTGTGAATAAATGTGTTTTAAATGTACATAAGTGGCAGTGTGCTACAGATTTCATGCTGTTTCTTCTTTATCACTCTATTTTATAGTTCTAGTCATGTTGCTGTATATATATATATCCAGTTATTGTTCTAACTTCTACTGTATTCTGTAAAAGCATAGTCTAAATTTTGCTTGTCAACTTTTTAGTGACAAGTTTCTTGGTTGCCTAAAACTCCCTGCCATACAATGCTGCTATGAACATCTTTGTCCATGTTCCTAGGAACCTCTGCCTGGAGTTTTCTGGGGTATATACATGAGAGTAAGATTGCTAAGTCTCAGGCCATGTGCACATTCAATTTCTCTAAATGAGCTCTAGAATGTCCATACCAGAATTCAGGTCCTTTCTTTTGTTTCTTTAAGCTCTTCCAACCATATATTAATGCTAGTTGTTTTTATTTGAAATTTTAAATTTTTACATTACTTTCTTCAATTCTGTGATTAGCATTTTGAGGTTACTAGGGCAGAATTTTGAGATAAATATATTTCCACTCTAAATTTGGAAAAGATGAGGATACAGTGGTGGGTTTGGCAATGTCTATGCTGGAAATCAATAGGCTAGAAAATGGGTTCAGTCTATGTCCCAACAGAATCATGGGTAAGAAGGTGAGATCAAAACCAGGAAGACTTTTGGAGGGGAAAATCCATCTCTAGACCAACAGTTCTCAACCCCGGTTGCACATTATAATTACCTGGGGAGCATTTAAGAAATACCGACGCTCATGTCTCTCCCAAGATAAAGACCAATTAAATTATATTATCTGGAGCAGGGCCTTGCCTAGACATTTTAAGAGCTCTTGAGGTGATTTTAATATGTAGTCAAGACTGAGAATCTTAGACTAGACTGAGGGCTGAGCTTAGAAAGAGGAGCACCTGGCATTTATCAGTTGATGATTTAAACATCTGATGGCAAAGAGGAAGTCCTGGAGGTACAATACATAGAGAAATAATGAGAAAGGTGACTGCAACTGCCATCATCCACCACTCACGAGGATAACCTGACAGGACCAGACACCACTAGTTTCAGGCCTGGAGGAAACTGAATTATAGAGGACATTTTAATTTTTGCCTAATAATTAGAAACTCAAAACTTCCAAATGATTGAATAATTACAGAAATATGTGAAACCCTAAGGCCATTAACAAGACTGCTACGAATCATTACCCAGGCCTTGTGAGCATCCAACTGACAAAACTAGACCTCCAGTTAGCTGTCCGAGGTGCTGATGCCTACCGTGCTTAATGCTGTCTGCCTTCTGTCAACAGGAAGTAGATTCCAAGGACCACCCAGAGTGGAGTGAGCTGGCTCCCTGCAGAGTCAATTTCTCTCTGCTGTTTGTAGGTAAATCCTTTACCATGCTCATGTTCTCAGACCACAGAGAAAGTTTAATCTCCGAATTGGTAGACTGAAAATGACACTCTCCACTCAAGTCAGGTTCTTTATTTTACTTTCTGATATATTTCAAAATGATCATAATGTCCAATGGTAGAATAACCTCTATTATATAGAGAAAACATTAAAAGTGAGATTATTAACACTAGTTGAGCATCTACTATAAGCCAAAGTGCTAAGCATTTTCCACTCTTTATCTTGATTAAGCTTTGCAAAAACCCTGATAGTCCCTATGTTATGTACATAGTAGCAGAAACTGAGAGAGGGTAAGTGACTCATTCAAAGCAGTGACTCATCCTCCAAAAATGAGAGAGAAAAATTATTCCAACTCTGTTCTCTTTCTTTTTCTCATGTAGAACTCTAACTTTGTCTATATTAAGGCAAATCTAATGTGTTTCCAATTATTGCCTGGACAAGAGATGCAATAACTTATCTTTAGTCCTCTCTAGACATTTTACAATTTTTATTATCAGCAGATTCTTCTTGGTACCTAGTCTAAATACTTCCCAGGATAATCTCAACATCCTGGGAAGACAGAGATGATCTGATAAGCATCTATTAATTGGCCTATTCCATTGAGAGGGGGAATTTTAGTCTATTGTAAAAGAATCATAGTGTCAAATTCCACTGGTTCTGGCTGTAAAAACCTAGTCTCTGAAGACAAGCCTCCCCAAGAAAAATGTCTTGCTATATGCCAAGGTTAAGTTCTGGGTCCTACCATAAGCAAAAAAAAAAAAAAAAAAAGTAATTATTTTCAGTTACCCCTCATACTGCTGCATGCATCTTATTAATGAAGAAAGGTCCAGAGAAGACCCACATGTGATTCTCAAATGCTGTGGTTTTACAAGTGTGGTCCTTGGACCAGCAGAATCAGTAGCATCAGTATCACCTGGGAACTTGTTAACTATGCAAATTCCCAGGCCCCATCTCAGACATACTGAACCAAAAACTCTGGGGATGGATACTCATCCCATTCATCTATATTTTAACAGATTATACACACACACACATATACACACACACACACACACACACACACACACACACGTTTGAAAAACCTGTTTTTAAAGCTTTTGCTGGTCAGTAAAGAAACAGCAAGTGTCCAAATGTGCATCTGCTTTGGCTGTGGCAATTCAGAAAAGCAATCCCCTGACCATTAGAAAACATGCAACCTCTGCACTACATCTCAGCTTAAAAACTGCAAGTGGTTAGTTACCTATTGCCTGCTGTACTTAGCCTGAGTGTCTTGGCCTGCTTTTCCAGGCTACTTCTGCCAGGCTGCACTCCATCCACTCCATCCATCTATCTTAGCCCTGTCTCCCTCCCCTCACGCACTATGTGCTCTAGATTGAGATGTGCAGATTTGGGTGGGGAGGGTTGACAGAGAGGAATAAAACCAAAATATTATTTTTCTGAAGACTTTTTTGTCAGGAAATAACACATCCCCCCCACAATTTTTTGCTTTTTTATAAGCTCTTACATCCCTAAATATACAAAACATGATCATTTTCTGAGCAAACCAAGTCATACATAATGCATTTTTATTGGCACCTTGAATAAAGATATGGCAGATATGAATATGAAATGTGCAGATGAAAGTGCTGAGAGGAGAACTCACAATGGGTGAACAGGGAGCAAGAGAGCACCTGGCTGCTCTTGCAAAGCCAAAAAAGATTCTGCTGAAGGAATTGCATGCCACAGTCCTGGGAAGACGCAGATGCAGTCACAAACCCCTGTTAGTTTTCTATGAGGTATCAGAGAAAATGGGTGAGATGCTGATGGCTGCAGAAGGAGGAAGGTAGTTAACTTAGAAAAGAAGGAAAAAGTGGATTCCTCACACTATTAACTATTGAAAAGTTGTATGAATACTTTACAGATACAGCAAGGAGCTTGGGAACCAGTGTGGATTTACCAAACACAAAGCATTGGTTAAGGAACCAAGGATGTTTGACTTGAAAGGGGGGACTTTATATATATGTAGGTCTTTATATATCTGTGTATCTGTTATATGAAAAAACGTATGCTATGTAGCCATCCAGGGCAAAAAATATTGAAGACAAATGACCTTGGCGATCATCAAGTCTTTCCCGTCACTTGTAGGAAGACATCAAAGCTGAAAGAGGTAATGTGGCTTCAAAGCTGAGATTAGTGCTCCTGATTTCCACTGCCTTTTCATCATACTGAGCAACTCATAAAGAAAAGGTCATGAAAGATGAAATTCATTTCCTATTTTGTTGGGATCCCTGAACTGGTAGAAAATTCTAACCTGTAAAGTTGTATATAGATGTGAGTTGTTATTATTATCATTCACAATATCAGATTCTGTTCTTGACCCTTTCCCACTCAACATCTTTATGAAATGTCTGAAGAAGGGCATTGATTTTCCAATAATAAGCATTTGGGGGAAGACAGTGAGTATAGTTGGATGGATTGAAAATTGAGACAAATCTAACCTTATTAAAATCTAACCAGACCGATGTTAAGTCAGGGAATTAATGAAAAAAGCTGATGGACTATTAGCAAAACCTATGAGAGAGAGGTTTACACTATGTATAACCCACTTGACTAAGTTAATCTTAGTCAATAGTTGCCAAAACATTGGTCTTCAGTTGTATTTATTATGAAAATTGTATCTATAGAACAAGTAAGGTGACAATCCTACTGCTCTGGACAGCACACAACCCGTTTCATTGCAGTGGTTTGTTCTACTCATTACCCTTTAAGAAAGGCCTCTTTCTTTCTCTCTCTCTCTCTTTTTTTTTTTGTCTGACCAAACTTTCTATTTTGAGTTAATAGTAATATATGATAATAGTACAACATACTATTTAATAAATAATATAAAGAGGTACAATGTACCCTTTACTTAACTTTCCCAGTAGTAACATCTTGTAAAACTAAAGTGAAATATCACATCCAGGATATTAACATTAATACAGTAAAAATACAAAACAAATTACATAAACTGTGACATATTCATTCCATAGATTACTACTCAGAAACAAAAGTAACAGCATATATCTTGGATGAATCTCAAAAAAATCATGCTAATTTTTCAAAAGACAATTCCAAAAAGTTATGTACTGTATGATGCCATCTATATAACATTCTTGAGGTGATAAAATTATTAAAATGAATAAAAAATGATTATCAAGAAAGGCCTCTTTCTATGGCCATGTCTGCTCTAAGGAGGAGCAGTTTCAAGAAAGTAGAGTCTTTCATTGAATAAGAGAAGTTTACAAAGAGCTTTCACTGTTCCCTGAGGTATACAACGACTATGTGTTAGTCAGCTTGAGGTGCCTTAACCAAATAGCATAGACTGGGTGGCTTAAACAGCAGATATTTATTTTCTTACAGCTCTGAAGGTCAAAAGTCTGAGATCAAGGTGCCAACAATGTTGGTTTCTCCAGAGACTTCTCTCTTTGTCTTGCAGATGGCCACCTTCTCACTGTGTCCTCATATGACCTTACACATGCCTCTGGGTCTCTTCCTCTTCTTGTAAGGCCAGTTCTATTAGATTAGGGTCCCATTCTTATGACTTCATTTTTGTCCTAAATTACCTACTTAAAGGCCCTGTTTCCAAATAGAGTCACACTGGTCGCACTGGGGGTTAGGACTTCAACATATGAATTTGGGCAGTGGGCATACAATTCAATTTGTAACAGACAGTTAGGTGGGAGTTTTAGGCTCACTGTGATGATCCAGAGAGCAAAACAAGGACCATTAAGTAGCCAATTCAGGGAAATGTATTTTCAATGTAAGGAAGATTATTTCTTTTTTGTATAAATCTAGGAAGTGCGAGCACTATTTTGTTACATGTACATATTATATAGTGGTGAAGTCTGGGCTTTTAGTATATTTATCACTAGGATATGAAGGTAGTGATCAGAATAATAATGTACATTATACACATTAAGGAACTTATCATCATCCACCTCACTCCCACACTCCAGCATCTCCTTTGTCAATCATTCCTCAATCTACATCATATATACACATTATTTAGCAGCCATTTATAAGTGACAGCATGTAGCATTTTTTTTTCTGTTTCTTAATTATTTCACTTAAGATAATGGTCTAAAGTAGGCTTCATCCCCAGGATGCAGAGCTGGTTCAATATCCACAAGACTATATATATAATTAAATACATCAACAGCTGTAAAAACAAAAACCACATGATTATCTCAGATGCAGAAAAAGCTTTTGATAAAATCCAGGATCCCTTCTTGATAAAAACCCTCAAACACCTAGGTATAGAAGGAACATACCTCAAAATAGTAAGTGCCATCTATGATAAACCCATCCCTGTGCCCATTAAATTACCACAGCTAACATATTGCTTAATGGACAGAAACTGGAAACATTTCTCCCTGAAAACTGGAACAAGATAAGCCTGCCCACTCTCACCCCTTTTGTTTAACATTGTGTTGGAAGTCCTAGCTAAGGCAATCAGACAAGAGAAGGAAATCAGGGATATCCAGACAGGAAAAGAGGAAGTCAAGTTATTCCTCTTTTCTGATGATATGATCCTATACCTCGAATATCCAAAAAAATCTGTCAAAAACCTGCTTGCACTGATAAAGGACTTTGACAAATTCTCAGGGTACAAAACAAGTGTGCAAAAGACAGTTACATTCTTATACACCAACAACAAGCAGGCAGAGAATCAAATTAAAAGCACAATCCCATTCACAATAGCCACCAAAAAAATAAAATGCTCAACATCTTCCTAACCAGAGAAGTGAAAGACCTTTACAATGAGAACTACAAAACACTGCTCAAAGAAATCCAAGAAGACACAAACAAATGAAGAAATATTCCATGCTCATGGATGGGAAGAATCAACATTGTTAAGATGTCCATTCTACCAAAAATAATCTACAGATTCAACACAATGCCCATTAAATTACCAGAATCATTCTTCTCAGACCTGGAAATGACAATGCAGAAATTCATATGGAAACACAAATGACCACGAATAGCCAAAACAATCCTTAGCAAAAGAAACAAGCAGGAGGTATCACACTTCCAGACTTCATATTTTACTATAAGACTACAATAATCAAAACAACCTGATATTGGTACAAGAACAGACATGTAGACCAATGGAACAGGATAGGGATTCTGGAAGCAAAGCCTCAATTTCTCAACCAACTCATCTTTAACAAAGCCTCCAACAATAAACACTGGAGAGAGGAGAACCTATTCAGTAAATGGTACTGGGAAAACTGACTGATCACATGCAGAAGATTGAAACAGGACCCCTACCTATCACCATCCACAAAAATTAACTCTAAATAGATCAAAGACTTAAATCTCAAACCTCAAACGATAAGAATCTTAGAAAATGCAGGAGACACCCTTGTGGAAATTGGAACTGGCAACCAATTTCTGATCAAAACCCTAAGTGCTCATACCATAAGAAATAAAATAGATAAGTGGGACCTCATTAAACTAACAAGCTTCTGCAAAGCAAAAGAAACCATCAAGAGAGCAGAGAGACAGCCCACAGAATGGAAAAAAATATTTGCCAACTGTATATCTGACAAAGGCTGAACATCTACTCTCTACAAGGAACTCAAACGCACCAAAAGGAAGAAAAAACAAACTGCCCCATTAAAAAGTGGGCAAAAGACATGAATAGACACTTCTCAAAAGAAGATATACAGGCAGCCAACAGACACATGAAAAAGTGCTCAGCCTCACTAATCATCAGAGAAATGCAAGTCAAAACCACTTTGAGATACCACCTAACCCCAGTAACAATGGCCATCATTAATAAAACAAGCAACAACAGATGCTGGCAAGGATGCGGAGAAAAAGGAATGCTTCTACAATTCTGGTGGGAATACAAACTAGTGCAACCTCTTTGGAAAACAGTGTAGTGATTTCTGAAAGAACTAGAAATTGACCTTCCATATGACCCAGCAATCTCCGTATTGGGAATATACCCAGAGAAATTCAAATCATTCTACAAAAAAAGATACTCACACACGCATGTTTGTTGCAGTTCTATTCACAATAGCAAAAACATGGAACCAACTATGCTGCCCATCAAAGTTGGATTAAAAAAATGTGGTACATATACACAATGAAATATTATGCAGCCATAAAGAAGGACAAATATATGGACTTTGCAGCAACTTGGCTGGATTTAGAGTCTATTATACTCGGTGATCTATCACAGAAACAAAGAACCAAGTACTATATGTTGTTACTCATATGGACAATTATCATAATACTATAAGAAAGGGATTGACAGTAGTGGGAAACTTCCCAGGGGGAGGGGTAGGAATGGCAGTTGAGGGAAACTGCCAGGGGAGGGAGGGGCACACCTCATCACAAGGATACCTGCATAATGAACATTTGTATACCTAATCCTGAATTGTATCCCATATCTTTTAAATAATTAATTAATGAGTAAAAACTTTTTTTAATTTAAAAAATTAAAAAGATCATGGTCTCCAGTTCCATCCATGTTGCTGCAAAAGATGTGATTTCTTTTTTATGACTGAATAGTATTCCATTGTGTGTGTGTGTCTGTGTGTGTGTGTGTGTGTGTGTGTATGTGTGTGTGTCTATGTGTCACATTTTCTTTATTCAATTATTCGCTGATGGACACTTAGGTTGATTTTATATCTTTGCTATTGTGTATAGTACTGTAATAAACATACAAGTGCAAGCATCTTTTTGATATAATGATTTATTTTCCTTTGGGTAAATACCCAGTAGTGAGATTGCTGAATCAAATAGTAGTTCTATTTTTAGTTCCTTGAGAAATCTCCATACAGTTTTCCAGGTTGTACCAATTGACATTCCCATCAACAGTATATGAGTGTTCCCTTTTCTCTGCATCCTTGCCAACATGTTATTTTTGCCTTTTTAATAATAGCCACTCTGACTCATGTAAGATGGGATGTCATTGTGGTTTTAATTTGCATATCTCTGATTGTTAGTGTTGTTGAGTGTTTTTTTCATATGCTTGTTCGTCATTTGTATGTCTTCTTCTGGAAAATGTCTATTCATGTCCTTTGCCCACCTTTTAACAAGGTTATTCGGGTTTTTGTTATTGTTGTTGAGTTGAGTTCCTTGTAAATTCTGGATATTAATCCCCTGTCAGATGCATAGTTTGCAAATATTTTCTCCTATTCTGTAGGTTGTGTGTTCACTCTGTTAATTGTTTCTTTTGCTGTGCAGAAGCTTTTTTGTTTAATTATTCACCTACTTTTTGTTTTTGTTGCTTATGCTTTTGAGGTCTCAGTCATGAATTATTTACTTAGACCAATGTCCAAAAGAGCTTCCCCTAGGTTTTCTTCTAGTATTTTTATACTTTCAGGATTTACTAAGTTTTTAATAGTATAAGGAGTTTGGCCAGGTGTGGTGGATCACACCTATAATCCCAGCAATTTGGGAGGCCGAGGTGAGAGGATTGCCTGAGCCCACAGGTTCAAGACCAGCCTGGGCAACTTGGCAAGACCTCATCTCTACAACAGAAAAAACAAGTGACCATTGTATTTTATTGGTGACCTTGACAAGAGCCATTGCAGTTGAGTGGTGTGGGGCAGAATGCTGGTGAGTGTAGACTGAAAGGAAGGGCATTTTTGAGGATATGGTGGTACTGATAAGAATCGATTCCTTCAGGAAAGTTAATGTGAAAGGAAGTAGATAAATAGAGAAGTAACTGGAGGGATATGTGAAGTCAAAGGATAGTTTTGTAAATAAGGGGTATGAGATAGATAGGAGGAGGTATGTGACATAGATAGGAAGAAACTGATCATTTGGGGAGGGAATATACTTCTAAAATTCTCTCACATTCCAAATTTAGACCCCAATATTGACTGTAGTCCTCATAGTCATTCCATTCATATGAACCCAAGAAAAACAAAGCTTTCTCCCCCAAGTTCTGGAGTACAAGATTCTTTCCCAAGATGGGCATACCTGTCAAGCAGGAGGCAGCTCCAGATCCATCTCAGCACACTGACCCCATAGAAGAGAAATGCTCCAAGGGCAAGACAAAGAGAGGTCACATCCTCAGAAAGTATGCCATATGGATGCAATCACTTTTAATCTTTATCTGCTCTCATGGAAAGCTGCCAATTTGTTCCCCACCCAAAGGCTGCCAGCATCCTATCCCAGTAGATACCTGTGCCTTCTAGTCTGGCCTTTATTTAGGTGAGGTGCAATGACTGCAGAGGAGCCTTGAATTCCCCCTAGAGGTCAGACAAGGATATGCCATCTTATGTTGTTACCATTCATCCATTTAAGTACCCAGGGAACTTAATAAATGCCAGTCACTGTCCAGTGAGATGGTGATACAGCTGTGAAAAAGAGAATCAGCAACTCTCTGAGCATCCCCTGTATCTTTCACTCTATTGAGGAATACAACCTGGAAACAAATAATTATGCAAATGACTATTACAACTGATATAAAGTATAGAAACAAATATCAGGTGTTTCAAGAGTGTATAAGAGTTGAAAAAAATCAAACTAAATATGAAGGTTAGAAAAAGATTGATACATATAATATATGGTTGTATAACATTACACAGCTTACAAAGGACTTTCTCATTCATGTAATCTTTAAACTTAAGAACAAGAGACATCACTATTACATGTTCCAATTTTGCAGATAGGAAAACTAAATTCCAAAGAGATTAATTAAAGAATTAACTGCAGCAGGCCGACGCTGGGGTGGCCATGAGTGTGCCACTGCACTCCATCCTGGGCTACCGAATGAGACTCCAACTCAAAAGAAAGAAATTAACTGACACCTGTTGTTAAACGTGTTTCCATCTGCCTGTCGGCTGATTCCATCAGCCAGGACTCTAGATTACAGAGACAGAAACTCAAATCCAAACTGATGCATGTAACTGAAAAGATGAGGAATAATGGCGATCAGGTATTTTCTCCTTACTCCATAGTAATGCAATTTAACTGGGCACACAGTCACCCAGCTAGACTTCTTTATTCAGGCTGCCACCTTGTAAGTAAGTTGATGTATGACTAAATTCTAATTACCCAATATTAGTAGAAGTAAAGTAGGAAATTTCTTTCTCTTAAAAGCTTACCCCTGGAGGACTTTGCTTCTACTGAAATTGTCCCTCACCATAAACAACTAGAAAAACAGACAAAATATATAAAACAACTTATACAAGACATTGGACAACAGAAAGTATAGGTTTGTGATCCCTGAGAGAAGGGTAATCAGCAGGGATAGCACATTGATGGTCCTCACTTATTGCCTAGAGGCAGTTTCTATTATATAGAATAGATAGGGGCAATCAAAACAGAGCCCAGTGATTTTGCTGAGTTGAGGAGATAGAACAGAGATTGGGAAAGCTGAGGCAGCTAGCTTCTGTAGGGCAGAGTACCAGAAAGGAGAAAACTGCACTCAGAGTTCCAGAGCTCTACAAAGAGGTCCTTTTAAGTCTTTGGCTGAGTACTAATCTGTGAATCCTGGGGTGAGATTCCTCAAGGCCAGAGAAAGAACTTCCAGTAATCAGCAGACCAAAAAATGCTCAGATCTCATATAAGGCTGGGAATCATTCACATTCCTAAAAGCCAGAGCGGAAAATCATAAGTAGAATCTGCAGAAGTTTCAGGTTTTCGTGATGAGGTTGAATTAGTCTTAAAGGGTGATCTGGACTTTATTTGTTTATTTATTGTGAGAAAGCAGGATTTACTGAGAGAACAGAAAAGCTCCCACAGCAGGAGGGGACCCTAAGGGATTGCCCCTGATCTGGACTTTAAATAAATAATAACACTTAAAATAAATCCTCAAAAGGATCAAACTGATCCTCAGTAACTGAAACTTGTATCAGAAAAATTCCAAAATCCTTTGAAGGAAAATAAAATCTAGCATTCAGATTATAACACACCCAACATCCAAAATTCAGTCCAAAATTACCATACATGTGAATAATGGCAAATATAACTCACAATCAGGGGAAAAGCCAATGAATGAGAAAAGATACATAAATGCAAAGATACTATAAGATTAAGAAAGAACTTTAGCCGGGCTCGGTGGCTCAGCCTGTAATCTCGCGCCTTTGGGAGGCTGAGGTGAGTGGATTGCCTGAGCTCGCGGGTTTGAGACCCGCCTGGGCAGTGAGACCTCATCTCTGTAATAAATCAAAAATCAGCCGGGTGTGGTAGCGCATGCCTGTAATTCTGGCTACCCGGAAGGCTGAGGCGGAAGGATTGCCGGAGCCCAGCAAGTCGAGGCTGCGATGGCCAGGAGCAGCCACTGCACTCCAGTATGGGTGACAGAGTGAGACTCCAACTCAAAAAAAAAAAGAAAGAACTTTAAAATAGCTATTGTAAATGTTATAAATATGCTCAAACGTATAGAGGAAAAATACACATAAAAATAGATATTTTCAAAAATCTCAAGGGGAATGCCTACAAATGAAAAATACAGTATGAAACAAAAAGTAAACTGGATAAAATTAACAGCAAATTAGACACTGCAGAAGAATAAAATCAGTAAACTTGGAGATGTACCAATAAAAACTAGATATCAAATGAAGCACAAAGACAAAAAGACACACACAAAAAAAAACTTAGAACTTAGTGAGCTGTGAAATAATAGTAAACAGTCTAGCATTCTTGACTCACCAAAAAAAATGAGGAGGTGCAAAATAAAAAAAGTTAATTTCTTTTCTTAATTTGATGAAAAAATCCATAGATCAAGAAGCTTAGTGAACACCAAGAAAACTAAACCACAGTGAATAATACTCAAATGGTTTAAAACCAGTGAGAAAGAGAAAAATCTTAAAATTGACCAAGAAGTGGAGGTGGGGGAAAGGCATTACATACACTGAAACTAAGATAAGAATGACAGTAGATCTTTCAGTAGAAAAAATGCAACCTACAAAACAGTGGAACATCTTTAACATACTGAAAGAAATAATATATCACTATGCTCAGTGAAAAAATCTTTCAAATAAAATAAGTACCTTTTTAGGCACATAATAGCATTAAAAAATTATCACCAGCACTATAAGAAATATCAAAGAAAACAATTCAGGCAGAAGAAAAAATAGAAGTAAATCTGAATCTACACAAAGGAATAAAGATTTCTATAGATAAATATTTTAAACATTTTTTTTCTTATTTTTAAAAATCACTTCAAAAGATAACTGAGTGGTTAAAACAGTAATAATAAATGTTGGTGTATATCACACATAGAAATAAACTGCATGACAATTGTAGCACAAAAGCTAAGAGTTCTTACATTACATGCAAAGTAATGTATCACTTATAGGTAACTTGTGACAGATAAATATATTTTCATTCTTAAAGCAATCAGTAAAACAAAACTGATACATAGCTAAATAAATCAAGATTGGAAATAAACTGTAATAAAAAATTTTATCTAAAAACAGTTAGGAAAAGAATAAAGAGGAACAAAAGACATACAGTAAACAAATAAGAAAATGGTAGATTTAAATCCAACCATATTGACAATTATATTAAATGTAAATGACCTACATATTCCAACTAAAAAGCAGATTTTCAGCTTAAATTAAAAATGTAGAAATCAATGAACTAAAAATGAAATACTGCCTAAACAAATCCACCTTAATTGTAAGACAAAGGTTAGAAATTAAAAGATGAAGAAAAGGGCCAGTCATGGTGGCTCACACCTGTAAACCTGATACTTGCTAGGCCCAGGTGAAAGGATCATTGGAGTCCAGGAGTTTGAGACCAGCTTGGACAACATACTAAGAAAGTTTTAAAAAATAAAACAAAGATAGAACATGGAAAATATAATCAAAATAAAACTTGGATGGCCATATTAATATCAGATAAAAATATTTTGGAACAAGAAATATTCCAAATATCTCTTCCAAAAAGTGATCATTCATAATGGTAAAAGAGTCGATTCATTATGACAATATAACAATATTGAACATGTATACACCTATTGGTTCTACTTCAAAATACACTAAACAAAACTGATATAACTGAAAGAAGAAATAGACAACTTCATGATTATAGCTGAAGATTTCAACACATCAATCTGAGTAACTGAAAGAATAAGTAAACCATAAAATAGCAGTATAATTTCAACTTCAATACAAAAAATTTGAGTGCATTGAAATTTATGGAACATTCTACTCAACAGCTGCATACACATTCCTTTCAAGTGAACAAATAATATTCACAAATATAGATCATATTCTAGACAATAAAATGATCAATAAATTATAAAGGATTGGGATCTCTTACTACACTGAAACTAAAGTAAAAATCAATAACAGAAAAATAGCTATAAAACCTCACCCATTTGGGAATTGAACAACACATTTCAACAACACATGGAGGCCAGGTGCAGTTCCTCACAGAAGTTTGAAACAAGCCTGGGCAACATAATGAGACCTTGTTTATACAAAAAAATAATAATAAGCCAGGCATGGTGGCACACACCTGTAGTCCTAGTTACTCAGGAGGTTGAGGAGGGTAGAACTCTTCAGCCCAAAAGTTTGAGGCTGCAGTAAGCTGTGATCTTGCCACTGCATTCCAACCTGGGCAGAGCAAGACACTGACTCAAAAAAAAGTCATTAACACATGGGTCAAAGAAGAAATCACAAGAGATATTAAAATTATTAAATTATTTTAAACTTAATAAAAATGAAAACATAGCATATCAAAATGTGTGAGATGCAAATAAAGTAATGCATAGAAAAAATTACATTTAAATGTTTATATTTAAAAAAGAAGAAATATTTAGAATCAATGATCTAAGCCTCTACCTTAAGATGCTAGAAAAAGAACAAAAAGGATAAGAGCCAAAACCAATAAAAAAGAAAACAACCAAGAAAAATCAATAAAACCAGAATCTGTTTGGTTAAAAGATCCAACATAATTGATAAACTCTGACTGTAATAACCATGAAAATAGTGAATATATAAATTACAAATATCAAGAACAAAAGACAAGGCATTACTACAGATACTAGAGACATTAAAAGCACAGTAAGAGAATATTATGAACAACTTTATGCCAATATATCAACACATATATTGAAATGAAATGGAACATAAGAGAGTTCAGAAATAGATCTTGCATATATGGTCAATTTATTTTCAATGAATGTGCCAAGGAAAGCCAATGGAGACAGGATATTCTTTTCAATAAATGACGCTGGAACAGCTAAAAACCCACCATCTGATCCATTTTGAGTTCATTTTTACATATGCTATGAAGTATAGAAGAGGCTTTATTTCTTGCATATGGCAAAATATTTGAACACCAAAAACATATGTATGGAGGAAAGCACATGAAAAGATGCTGAAAATAATTAGTTTTAGGGAAATAAAAATTATAACCACAATGAGATGCTACTACATATCTATTAACTATTATAATATTAATAGCTTTTAAAAACTAAAAATAGCAAGTGTTGACAAATGTGGGGAGGCACAACTTTCAAATATTGATGATGGGAATGCAAAATTATACAGTTATTTTGGAAAACAATATGACAATATCCTACACAATTAAACATACGCTTAACTGATGGCCAAGCAATATTACCCTAGACACATAGTTACTCAAAAGAAATGAAAGCATATATCCACAAAAATACTGGTGCTCAAGTGTTCATGGCAGCTTTATTTATAATAATCAGAAACTGGAAAAGATCCAAATGAATATCAACTGGTGAATGGAAAACCAACTTATGGTATATCCATAAAATGGAATATTTCTCAGTAACAAAAAAGGGGCAAACAATGACTGATGCGTGCACAGCATAGCTGAATCTCAAAAAGCATTATGCTAAGTTGAAGACAGCAGACAAAAAGAATACATATTATATGATTTTCTTTATATGCAACTCTGGGAAATACATAACTATAATTATAGGAAACTGACCAGTGGTACTTGTGGCTGGGATTGGAGTAGAAAATTGTAAAGAATGAAATGTTCTATATATCTTGATTATAGCGGTGGCTACAGAATAGTGTTTGTCAAAAATCATAGTACCATACACTTCAATGTGTTGATTTTATTAGGTGTAAATTATACCTCAATAAAGCTGATTAACAATTTTGAAAAAGCTCCCCTGCTCCCTTTCTCCTTCCCACTAGGAAGTAGATAAGTACTAGGGGCAGAGCCATAAATTGAGGATGGCAGAGGCATTCTGTTGTCTCTGGGGTGTTACTTGAGAGAGAAATGGATTTTGTTTACACCATTGCATATGTCAGTTTCTTCATCAGAGCAGCTAGGTCTGCACACTAATTACTATGCCAGCTTCAGGCATAATAGGTTTTAGAGGCTCAAGCAATGTCACCAGTTCTTGAGCACCATCTCCAGCCTCACTCTGCCCCTTGCCACGCATTGGCTCCATTCTCAGGCTGCAGGGAACGGGGAGGAGGGGCACCAGCCTCTGACTGGTTCGTGTCCAGTCAGAAAGAGGGTGCCCCTCCTTCCAACAGTTCCAGCCAAAGTCTTCTTACATCTCACTGGTTCTGCCTGAGTCTCATGCCCATTCTTGAACTGGTCACTGTAGCCAAGGGAACACAGTGTTGTGAATAACCATGCCTGAATCAAACACTCCACCCAGAGTATCAGGGGCTAAAGCACCACCAAACGTACCATATGGTGAGGGAAGAGTGCGTCCCCCAAGGAAATCTGGGCTACAGTTATGAGAGGTAGGCAGGGTGGCCACTGGAGAGCCAAAATAACAGATGGCCCTGTCAGGGAGTGTGTAAATGAACAAATGACTTACCCACTGTCACCCAGCAAGAAAGTGACAGGTGCTTGAGGCTGGCCTCCTGAGCAGATCATACCAAAGGACACATTGTGGTTTCTCTGCTATCATGTTCACAATACCTGGCACAGAGCAGCCCCACAGCAGTTATCCATCAATAGCTCCTAACTTGACTTTTTGTCTTGATTTGTTGGTGCCAGAGCACCTTGGCTGAGGAGAGATTGCCAAGGAAAACATGATGGAAAAGCCCCAGAGCTTGGGTGTGGGTGTATCTGTGGAAGGGAAATATGATCTGAGACCATGCTAAGGCTGGGGCCCTTACTAGATGCCACGTAATTGACACGTAATTGACACAGAGTCTTTATCCCCCCAAACTCTGATGCAGCTCCAGCAGTTTACAGCTGTGTGACCTTGAACATGTCACTGAATGTCTCTGAGTCTCAGATTTGTTAACTTCAAAATGTGGACCACACTACTTCCCAGGATTGCCATGGAAGAAAAATTGGGTGCTGTGTGTGAAAGCACTTTATAAACTACAACCACAGTTTGAAGAGCAATCACCACCAACTGTTCCCGGAGGCACACACCACTTGTCCCTGTCCACCACTTTCTCCCACTTCATACGTTCTGCATGGGATCTCTCAAACTCACCCTCAGCTTCAATTTCCAACTCTCCACCAGATCTGAAGAACAGAGAAAAAGCCCCATTTGGAAAAGATGTGGCCTGTACCTAGCCTGATTGCCACATACTAAGATGGCTTAGCATGTCCAGAAAAGTTACAGAACAAGACAGCAGCAATAGAGGAACCATACTCCAGTCTCAGCCTCTGGCATCCCCTTGTCTGCCAGGAGGCACCAGCTGAGATGGAGCATCCTTCCTGGATCTGGTGTGCAGTGACCCCAGGGAAGGGCAGCACTATAACCAAGGAAAGGATATAAATGAGCTGCACAGCCATGGACCAGGATATAAGGAACTCATGGTCCATCTGAAAGGATCTTTTGCTGTATGGCCGCGCTCTTTGGCCGTCATCTAAATTGTGCCTGGGAGGCTCGGTTATAAAACACCAGCAAGCTCTGCCAACAGGTACTGGAGAGGCAATCTTGCATCTGTTTAGCCAGGAGCATTCTCTGAGATGTAGAAGCTCAAGCTTGTCCACACACTCACGCCATTTGCACGCACACGTGAGCTCATGCTCAGGCCCAAGGAGTCACATAGAACCTCTCACCATTCCCACATGTGCTGTCATGCCCAGGCGTACATACCTTTGCCCCACTTCACTATTCACAAACAATACACGCTCACCTGCACTTGTGAAAATATGCTACGCACACACTCAAATACATACCCATGCACACACTCATACCCTGAAGCCATCTACCCACTCACAGGTTCACAATCATCCTTGGACTTTACATACCTCACAATACACAAGTGATCATGCAATTCACATGTGGTTGCACACTCAGACATACTCCAACATACACTGTCAAACTTGCATTGCACACACTCTCTCTTACACACACACACACACACACACACACACA
>NW_007234850.1:0-6532 GCF_000164805.1 Carlito syrichta
TCCATTCCTTTCAATTCCATTCCATTCCATCCCATTCCATTCCTCGCCATTCCATCCTTCCATTCCACTCCTTTCCATTCCTCTCCATTCCATACCATTCCATTACTTTCCATTCCCTTCCATTCCTTTCCATTACACTCCATTCCATTCCATTCCATTCCTCTCCATTCCATTCCTTTCCATTCTTCTCCATTCCATTTCATTCCTCTCCATTTCATTCCATTTCATTCCATTCCTCTCAATTCCATCCCATTCCGTTCTTCACAATCCCATTCCATTCCATTCCTTTCCATTCCATTGCAGTCTATTCCATTCCTTTCCATTCCTCTCCATTACATTCCATTCCTTTCCTTTTTAATCCTTTCCATTCCATTCCATTACTCTCCATTCCTTAACATTCCATTCCATTCCTCTCAATTCCATTCCAATCCTTTCCATTCCATTCCATTTCGTTCCATTCCAAAACATTCTTCTCCATTCCTTTTCATTCCAATTCATTCCAATCTTCTCCAATCCTTCCATTCCATTCCTCTTCTTTCCTCTATATTCCATTATATTACAATCCCTTACACTCTTTACCGTTCATCACCATTCCATTTCTCTCAATTCCATTGCTTTCCTCTCCATTCCACTCCATTCCATTCGGTTCCTTTCCATTCCGTTCCATTTCATTCCTTTCCATTTCTCATCATTCCATTGCATTCCAATCCATTCCTTCCATTAATCTCCATTCCATTCCATTTCTCTCCTTTCCATTCAATTCCATTTATCTCCTTTCCATTCTACTCCATTCCACTTTATTCCATTCCTCTCCATTTCATTCCATTCCTCTCCATTCATTTCATTCCTTTCCATTCCATTCAATTACATTCCTTTCCATTCCATTCCTCTCCATTCCATTCCATTCCTCTCCATTCCATTTCATTCCTTTTCATTTCATTCCACTTCATTCCATACTATCATTACTCTCCGTTCCATTCAGGTCCGTTCCTCTCCATTCCATTCCATTCCTCCCCATTCCATATCATTCCATTACATTACAGTCCACTCCATTCCATTCCTCTCCACTCCATTCCGTTACATTCATCTCCCTTCTATTCCACTGCATTCCATTAGTTTCCATTCATTCCACTACATTCCATTCCACTGCATTTCTTTCCTCTTAATTCCTCTACATTTCCTTCCATTCCAATCCATTACTTTCCTCTCCATTCCATTACTCTCCTTTCCAATAGATTCCTCTCCTTTCTCTTCCCTTCCATTCCATTCTCCATTCCAATTCATTCAATTCCTCTCCATTCCATTCCATTCCATTGCTCTCCATTCCATTCCATTCCATCCCATCCCATTCCTCGCCAATCCATTCCATTCCATTTCTTTCCATTCCTCTCCATTTCATTCCATTCCTTTCCGCACCTTTCCATTCCATTCCATTCCTTTCCATTCTATGCCTCTCCATTCCTTTTCTCTGCAATGCATCCCATTCCTCTCTATTCCATATCTTTTCATTTCATTGCACTCTGCCATTCTTCTCCTTTCCATTCCTTTTTATTCCATTCCATTCCTCTCCCATGCGTTCCATTCCAATCAATTCCATTCGTCTCTGTTCCTTTCTATTCCATTCCATTCCATTTCTTTCCACTCCTCTCCATTGCATTCAACTCCATCGCTTTCCATTCCATTCCATACCTTTCCATTCTATTCTAATCTATTCCACTACATTTCGTTCCATTTCTCTCCATTCCTCTCGATTACTCTTTATTCCATTTCATTCCATTCCAATCCATTCCACCCTATTCCATTCCTCTCAATTTCTCTCCATTCCATTCCATGCCACTCCATTCCATTCCTCTTCTATCCTCTCTATTCCATTCTTCTCCATTACTCTATATTCTATGCAGTTACATTCCATTTCACTCGTTTACGTTCTTCTTCATTCCATTCCTCTCAATTCCACTACATTCCATTTCATTCCATTCTAATCCTTTGTACTCCATTCTATTCTTTTCTATTCCTTCCATTCCATTCTATTCGAATACGTTCTTCTTCATTCCATTCCTTTCCAATCCATTCCATTCAACCTTGTTCCTTTTCTCTGCATTCTATTCCTCTCAATTCTTCTCCATTCCCTTCCATTCCATTCCTATCCTCTCCATTCCATTCTATTCCTTTCCCTTCCATTCCTTCCAATTACATTCCATTTCTCTCCATTCCATTCCATTCAATTCCTTTCTATTACCTTCCTTTCCTTTCAATTCCATTCAATTCCATTCCACTCTATTCCATTCCATTCCATTCCTCGCTATTCAATTCCATTCCATTCCATACCTTTCAATTCCTCTCCATTCCATTTCATTCCTTTCCTCACCATTACATTCCACTCCATTCCATTCAATCTAGTCCTCTCCATTTCATTTCTCTGCAATCCATCCCATTCCTCTCCATTCCATGTCTTTTGATTCCATTTCATTGCATGCCATTCCTCACCTTTCCATTCCATTTTATTACATTCCATTGCTCTCCAATGCTTTCCATTCCAATCATTTCCATTTTTCCCCATTCCACTCCATTCCATTCCATTCCATTACTTTCCACTCCATTCCATTGCATTCCACTCCATTGTTTCCCATTCCCTTTTCTCCATTCCTCTCCATTCCATTCCATTGCTTTCAATTCTATTTCAATCCATTCCACTACATTCCATTCCATTCCTCTCCATACCTCTAAATTCCATTTCATTTCATTCCATTCCACTCCAATCCGTTCCACTCTATTCCATTCCTCTCCATTCCTCTCCATTCCTTTCCATGCCACTCCATTCCATTCCTGTTCTATCCTCTCTAATTCATTCCTCTCCATTCCTCTGTATTCCATTCTGTTACATTCTGTTCCACTCCTTTACATTCCTTTCAAAACCATTCCTTTAATACCACTCCATTACATTTCAATCCATTCCAATCTTTCCATTCCATTCCATTCTATTCCTTTCCTATCCATTCCATTCCATTCAAAGACATTCCTCTCCATTCCATTCCTCTCCAATCCATTCCATTCCTCTCCATTTCATTCAATTCCTTGCCTTTCGACTACCTTCCATTCAATTCCAGGACTCTCCATTCCATTCGATTCCTTTCCTTGACATTCCCTTCTAATCCATTCCATTCCTCTCTATTCCATTCCATTCCATTCCATTCCTTTCTAATCCTTTCCAGTCCATTCCATTCCTTTCCTCACCATTACATTCCACTTCATTCCATTCAAACTAGTCCTCTCCATTTCATTTCTCTGCAATTCATCCCATTCCTCTCCATTCCATGTCTTTTGATTCCATTTCATTCCATGCCATTCCTCACCTTTCCATTCCATTTTATTACATTCCATTCCTTTCCAATGCTTTCAATTCCAATCATTTCCATTTTTTGCCATTCCATTCCTTTCCATTCCATTCCATTCCTTTCCACTCCATTCCATGGCTTTCCACTCCATTGCTTTCCATTCCCTTTTCTCCATTCCTCTCCATTCCATTCCACTCCTTTCAATTCTATTCCAATCCATTCCACTACATTCCATTCCATTCCTCTCCATTCCTCTCGATTCCTCTAAATTCCATTTCATTTCATTCCATTCCATTCCAATCCATTCCACTCTATTCCATTCCTCTCAATTCCTCTCCATTCCTTTCCATGCCACTCCATTCCATTCCTCTCTAATCCATTCCTCTCCATTCCACTATATTTCATTCTGTTGCATTCTGTTCCACTCCTTTACGTTCCTTTCCATTCCATTCCTCTCAACACCACTCCATTATATTTCATTCCATTCCAATCTTTCTACTCTATTCCATTCTATTCCTTTCCTCTCCATTCCATTCCATTCCATTCAAAGACTTTCCTCTCCATTTCATTCCTCTCCAATCCATTCCATTCAATTCCTCTCCATTTCATTCAATTCCTCTCCATTCGTTTCCATTCCTTGCCTTTCCACTACCTTTCATTCAATTCCAGGAATGTCCATTCCATTCCATTCCTTTCCTTGACATTCCCTTCCAATCCATTCCATTACTCTCCATTCAATTCCATTCCATTCCATTCCTTTCTATTCCTCTCCAGTCCATTCCATTCCTTTCCTCACCATTACATTCCACTCCATTCCATTCAAACTAGTCCTCTCCATTTCATTTCTCTGCAATCCATCCCATTCCTCTCCATTCCATGTCTTTTGATTCCATGCCATTCCTCACCTTTTCATTCCATTTTATTACATTCCATTACTCTACAATGCTTTCCATTCCAATCATTTCCATTTTTCGCCATTCCATTCCATTTCATTCCATTCCTTTCCACTCCATTCCATTGCATTCCACTCCATTGCTTTCCATTCCCTTTTCTCAATTCTTCTCCATTCCATTCCATGCCATTCCATATCTTTCAATTCTATTCCAATCCATTCCACTACATTCCATTCCATTCCTCTCCATTCCTCTCGATTCCTCTAAATTCCATTTCATTTCATTCCATTCCATTCCAATCCTTTCCACTCTATTCCATTCCTCTCCATTCCATTCCTCTCAATTCCTCTCCATTCCTTTCCATGCCACTCCATTCCATTCCTCTCCTATCCTCTCTAATCCAATCCTCTCCATTCCTCTGTATTCCACTCTGTTACATTCCGGTCCATTCCTTTACATTCCTTTCCTCAATACCACTTCATTACATTTCAATCCATCCAATCTTTCAACTCCATTCCCTTCTATTCCTTTCCTATCCATTCCATTCCATTCAAAGACATTCCTCTCCATTTCATTCCTCTCCAATCCATTCCATTCCGTTTCTCTCCATTTCATTCCATTCCTCTCGATTCCTTTCCATTCCTTGCTTTTCCACTACTTTCCATTCAATTCCAGGACTCTCCATTCCATTCTTTTCCTTGACATTCCCATCCATTCCATTCCATCACTCTCCATTCCATTCCATTCCTTTCCATTCCTCTCCACTCCATTCCATTCCATTCCATTCCTCTCCTTTGAATTCCATTCCTTTCCCTTCCATTCTTTTCCATTCCTCTCCATTCCATTGCATTCCATTCAATTCCATTCCTATCCTTTCCATTCCATTCCATTTCATTACTCTCCATTCCATCCCATTCCATTCAATTTCATTCCATTCCATTCAATCCCTCTCCATTCCTTTCCATTCCATTCCATTCCTCTGCATTCCATTCCCCTGCAATTCATTTCAATCCATTCCCCTCCATTCTGTGCGATTCCTTTCCATTCCATTCATTTCCATTCCATTCCTGTCCATTCCATTCCTCTCCATTCCATTCAATTCCATACCATTCCTCTCCATTCCATTCAATTCCATACAATTCCTCTCCATTCCATTCCACTCCTCTTCATTCCTTTCCATTCCATTGTATTCCATTCATCACCATCCCTTTCAATTCCATTCCATCCCATTCCATACCATTCCACTCCAGTTCATTCCTTTCCACTCCATTGCATTCCACTCCATTCCTCTCCAGTTCATTTCTCTCGATTCCTCTATATTCCATTCTATTCAATTCCAATCCATACCAATCCATTCCATTCCATTCCACTCCATTCAATTCTTCTCCATTCCATTCCTCAAAATTATTCTCCATTCCATTACTTTCACTTCAATTCCATTCCATACCATTCCATTCCATTCCAATCCATTCCACTCCATTCCATTCCTCTCCATTCCATTCCCTAAATTCCTCTCTATTACATTCCTTTCCACTCAATTACTTTCCTCTCAAATCCTCTCCATTTTATTCCTCTCCATTCCTCTCTATTCCATTGCATTACAATGCATTCCACTCCTTTCCGTTACTCTTCATTCAATTCCTCTCAATTCCACTCTATTCAATTCAATTCCATTCCTTTCCATTCCTTTCCCCTCCATTCCATTCTATTCCATTCCTATCCATTCCATTCCATTCTAATCCATTTCTCTCCATTCCATTCCTCTCCTTTCCTTTCCCTTCCATTCCGTTCCTCTCCATTCTATTCCATTCATCTCCAGTACATTCAATTCCACTCCTTTCTTTTCCATTCCTCTCCATTGCATTCAATACCCCTTCTTCCATTCTCTTCCTTTCCCTTCCATTTCTCTCCATTCAATTTAATTCCATTTCTTTCCTTTCTATTTTTCTCCATTCCATTTCATTCCTCTCCATTACATTCGATTGCTCTCTAGTCCTTTCCATTCCATTCCTTTCCATTCCATTCAATTCCATTCCTATCCATTCCATTCTATTACACTCCATTCCATCCCATTACATTCCTCACCATAGCATTCCATTCCATTTTAGTCCATTCCTCTCCATTCCATTCTTCTCCATTTCAATGCTTTCCATTTCTCTCCATTCCATTCCATTCCTCTCCATTCCATTTCATTCCTATCCATTCCATTCCATTCCTTTCCATTCCATTCCTCTCCATTCCTCTCCATTCCATTCCATTCCTCTCCATTTCATTTCATTCCTTTCCATTCCATTCCATTTCATT
>NW_007234850.1:7743-16359 GCF_000164805.1 Carlito syrichta
CATTCCTCTCCACTCCATTCCATTACATTCCTCTACCTTCCATTCCACTCCATTTCATTGCTTTCCATCCCATTCCTTTCAATTCCTCTCCATTCCCTTCCATTCCATTCCTTTCCATTCTTCTCCATTCCATTCCATTCCATTCTTCCCCATTCCGTTCCATTCAATTCCTCTCGATTCCATTCCACTCCTTTCAATTCCATTCCCTTGCAGTCCATTCCATTCCTTTACTCGCCATTTCCTTCAATTCTATTCCATTCCTTTCCTTTAATCTCCATTTCATTCCATTCCATTCCTCACGATACCATTCCATTCCATTCCAATCTATTCCTCTCCATTACATTTCTCTGCAATCCTTTCTATTCCTCTTAGTTCCATTATATTCCTCTGCTTTGCATTCCATACCATTCCATTCCTCTCCATTCCATTCCATTCAAATTCCTCTCCATTCCATTACCTTCCATTCCATTCCATTCCATTCCATTCCATACCATCCCATTCCATTCCGTTCCTCTCTATTCCATTCTATTCCATTCCTTTCCATTCCCATCCATTCTATTTCCTTACTCTCCATTCATTTGCATTCCATTCCTTTCCTTTCTATTACTCTCCATTCCATTCCACTCCCTTCGTCTCCATTCCATTCTATTGCTCTCCATTCCATCCCATCCTTCTCCATTTCACTCCATTTCATTCCATTCCAATCCATTCCAATCAATTCCTTTCCTCACAATTCCATTCCATTCCATTCCATTGCAATCCATTCCATTCCTTTCCATTCCTCTCCATTCCATTCCATTCCTTTCCATTTTAATAACTTCCCTTCCATTCCATTACTCTCCATTCATTTACATTCCATTCCATTTCTCTCCATATATTTCCAATCCTTTCCATTCCATTCCATTTCCGTCCAATTCATTCCATTCTTCTCCAATCTTCTCTATTCCATTCCTCTCCATTCCTCTATATTCCTTTTCTTTACAATCCCTTACACACCTTTCAGTTCATCTCCATTCCATTCCTCTGAATTCCATTGCTTTCCTCTCCATTCCATTCCATTCCATTTCATTCCATTCCATTCCATTCCATTTCATTCCATTCCATTCCATTCCTTTCTATTTCGTTCATTTCATTCCATTCCATTCCATTTCTCATCATTACATTGCATTCCATTCCATTCCTTCCATTAATCTCCATTCCATTTCATTTCTCTCCATTCTATTAATCTCCATTCCATTCTTCTCCATCCCATTGTTTTCCATTCCTCTCCATTCCATTCCATTCCATTCTTCTCCATTCAATTGCATTCCTTTCCCTTCCATCCCATTTCATTCAATTATTTACATTCCTTTCCATTCCATTTCCCTCCATTCCATTCCAATCCATTCAATTACATCCCTTTCCATTCCATTCTATTTCATTCAATTATTTACATGCCTCTCCATTCCATTCCCCTCCATTCCATTCCAATCCATACCATTACTATCCATTCCACTCTTTTCCATTCCATATCATTCCATTACATTACAATCCACTCCATTCCATTCCTCTCCACGCCATTCCATTACATTCCTCTCCCTTCCTTTCCACTCCATTTCAATAGTTTCCATTGCATTCCTCTGCATTCCTTTCCTCTCAATTCCCCTCCATTCCCTTCCATTCCATTCCATTCCTTTCCTCTGCATTCTATTCTATTCCATTTTTCTTTCTTCCGTTCCATTCAATTCCTCTTGATTCCATTCCATTCATTTGAATTCCATTCCATTGCAGTACATTCCATTCCATTCCATTTCATTACTCGCCATTCCATTCCATTCCATTTCATTCCATTCCTTTCCTTTAATCTCCATTCCATTCCTTTCTGTTCTTCATCAGTGTATTCCATTCCATTTCATTGCATTCCATTCCATTCCATTGCATTGCATTCCATTCTATTCCAATCAAATCCTCTCCATTCCGTTTCTCTGCAATCCATTCCACTCCTCTTGATTTCATTCTATTCCTCTTTTTGGCACACCATTCCTTTCCATTCCATTCCATTCAATTCCTCTCCATTCCATTCCCTTCCTTCCAATTCCATTTCATTCCATTCCATCCCATTCCATTCCGTTCCTCGCCATTCCATCCATTCCATTCCATTCCTTGCCTTTCTATTCCCTTCCATTCCATTCCAATCTATTCCATTCCATTTCATTCCTCTCCTTTCCAATATATTCCTCCCACTTCCCTTCCATTCCATTCCATTCCAATCCATTCAATTCCTCTCCATTCTATTACATTCAATTCCCTTCCACTGCATTCTTTTCCATTCCATTCCTTTCCATTCCATTCCATTCCATCCCATCCCATTCCTCGCCAATCCTTTCCATTGCTTTCCATTCCTTTCCATTCCATTCCGTTTCTCACCATTCCATTATATTCCATTCTATTCCTCTCCAATCCATTTCGCTGCATTCCATTCCGTTCCATTCCTCTCTGTTCCATTCCTCCGAAATCCATTCCATTACCCTCCATTCTGTTCCATTCCATTCCATTCAATTCATTTCCATTCCATTCCTGTCCATTCCATTCCATACCATTTCTATCCATTCCATTCCATTCCTCTCCATTCCTTACCATTCCATACCATTCCATTCCTACGCATTCCTTTCCATTCCATTCCATTTCATTCTTCACCATTCCGTTCCATTCCATTTCATTTCATTCCAATCCAATCCACTCCATTCCCTTCCAATCGATTGCATTCCATTCCATTCCTCTCCATTCCATTTCTACACTTTCCTCTATATACCATTCTACTCTATTCCAGTCCATTCCATGCCATTCCACTCCATTCCTTTCACCTCAATTTCATTCCTCATAATTCCTCTCCATCCCTTTACATTTTCTTCCATTTCATTTCAATCCATTTCTATCGATTCCACTCCATTCCATTCCTCTCCAATCCATTCCTATCAATTCCTCTCCATTACATACCATTCCACTCCATTCCATTCCTCTCCAATCCTCTCCATTCCTTTCCTCTCCATTCCTCTATATTCCATTACATTACAATCCATTCCACTCCTTTCCTTTCCTCCTCCATCTTTCCCTCTCAATTCCTCTCCATTCACTTCATTCCATGCCATTCCTTTCCTCTCCATTCCATTCCGTTCCATTCCTCTCCTTTCAATTCTATTCCTTTCTTTTCCTATCTATTCCCTTTCATTCCATTCCATTCCATTCTATTCCATTCCATTCTTCTCCATTACATTCCATTAAATTCCTCTCCATTCCATTCCTAACCTTTCTATTCCTTTCCATTCCATTCCTCTCCATTCCATTTCTCTGCAATCCTTTCCATTCCTCTTCATTCCATTCTATTCCTCTCATTTCTATTCCATTGCATTCCAATCCATTCTATTCTTCCCCATTCCATTCCATTAAATTCCTCTCCATTCCTCTCAATTCTAATTCTTTCCATTCCACTCCATTGCTCGCCATTCCATTCCATTCCATTCCTTTCCATTCCTCTCCATTCCATTCCATTTCTTTCCTTTCCATTCCCTACCTTTGTATTCTATTACTCTCCATTAATTTCCATATTTTTTCTTTTAGTTCCTCTCCATTCCATTCCATTCCACTCTATTCCATTCTATTGTTCTTCATTCCAATCCACTCCATTTCATACTTCTCTATTCCATTCCTCTGCAATCAATTCCACTCAATTCCCCTCCAATCTGTTCCATTCTTTTCCATTCCATTCATTTCCATTCCATTTCTGTCCGTTCCATTCCCCTCCATTCCATACCATTCCATTCCATTCCATTCATCTCTCTCCATTCCTATCTATTCCATTTCTCTTGCTTCATCTATATTGCTTTCTATCCCATTCCAATCCATTCCTATCTATTCCATTACATTCCACTTCATTCCAATCATCTCCATTGCATTCCTTAAAATTCCTCTGCATTCCATTCCATTCCAATCCATTCCAATCCATTCCACTCCATTCCATTCCTTTCCATACCATTCCTCAATTCCTCCCCATTCCATTCCATTGCTTCCCAATCCTCTCCTTTCTCTTCCTCTCCTTTCCTCTATATTCCATTACATTACAATCCATTCCTTTCCTTTCAGTTCCTCTCCATTCCATTCCCCTCAATTCCACTTCATTCCATTTCATTCCTTTAACGTCCATTCCATTCTTTTCCCTTCCTATCCATTCCGTTCCTCTGTAATCCATTCCTCTCCATTCCATTCCTCTCAATTCCTCTCCATTCCATTCCATGCCACTCCATTCCATTCCTCTCAATTCCTCTCCATTCCATTCCATGCCACTCCATTCCATTCCTCTCATACCCCTTTATTCCATTCTTCTCCCTTTCTCTATATTCCATTCCGTTATATTACGTTCCACTCCTTTACATACATTTCCATTCCATTCCTCTCAATTCCACTGCATTTCATTTCATTCCATTCCAATCCTTTGTACTCCATTCCATTCTATTCCATTCCTATCCATTCCATTCCATTCTAATACATTCCTCTCCATTCCATTTCTCTCCATTCCATTCCGTTCAATTCCTCTCAATTCATTCCAATCCTCTCCATTCCTTTCCATTCCTTTGCATTCTATTCCCTTTCATTCAATTTCATGATTCTCCATTCCGTTCCATTCCAATCCATTACGTTCTTCTCCAATCCTCTCCATTCCATTCCTCTCCATTCATCTATATTCCGTTACATTACAATCCATTACACTCCTGTTTTTTCATCTCCAATCCATTCCTCTCAATTCCACTCCATTCCTTTCCATCCCATTCCTTTCCGCTCCATTCCATTCTATTCCACTCCTATCCATTCCATTCCATCTAATCCATCCCTCTCCATTCCATTACTCTCCATTCCATTCCATTCCTCACCATTACTTTCCATACCTCTCCTTTCCAGTCCCTTCCATTCCATTCCATTTTTCTCCATTCCATTCTCTTCAATTTCTCTCCTTTCCTCTCCATTCCTCAACGTTTTTTCCATTCCATTTCTCTCCATTCTATTCCATTGCTTTCCATTCCATTCCATTCCATTCCTCTCCTTTCCATTACATTTCTTTCCATTACATTCCATTTGATATCATTCCATTCCCTTCCTATCTATTCCCTTCCATTCCATTCCTTTCCATTCCTCTCCATTCCATTCCATTCAATACCAGTCCTCCACATTCCATTCCATTCCTCTCCATTCCTTTCCATTCCATTCCATGTCATTACATACCTCTCCAATCCTTTCCATTCCATTCCATTCAATTATATTCCATTCGTCGAAACTCCTTTCCATAACATTCCATTCCATTCCATTCCATTCCAATCTGCTCCACTCCATTCCATTCTACTCCATTGCATTCCTTTCCAACCCATTCCTCAGAATTCCTCCCCATTCCATTCCATTCCCTTCCATTCCATTCTGTTCCATTCCATCCCTTTGCAATCCATTCCTTTCTATACCATTCCTACCCATTCCATTACCTTCCACTCCATTACAATCCTCTCCATTCCAATCCATTACTCTCCTTTCCATTCCATTCCATTCAATTCCTCTCTATTCCATTCCATTCCATTCCTCTCCATTCCATTCCTCACCATTCCAATGGTTTACATTTCTGTCTCTTCCATTCAATCCCTCTCCATTCCATTTCATTTCTTTCCATTCCATTCCATTCCTTTCCTCTCCATTCCATTCCATTCCTCTCCTATCAATTCCATTACTTTCCATTCCATCTCATTCATTCCCTCCCTATCCATTTCTCATTATTCCATTCCATTCTTTCCATTAATCTCCATTCCATTCCATTCCATTCCATTTCTCTCCAATCCTTTCAATTCCATTCATCGCTATTCCATTCTTTTCCATTCAATTTTTTTCCTTTCCTCTCCATTCCATTCCTCTCCATTCCATTCCATTCCTGTCCATTCCATTCCTCTCCATTCCAATCCAATCCATACCGTTTCTATCCATTCCATTCCATTCCTCTCCATTCCTTACCATTCCATACCATTCCATTCCATTCCATTCCTACGCATTCCTTTCTATTCCATTCCACTCCATTCCATTCTTCACCATTCAGTTCCATTCCATTTCATTCCATTCCAATCCAATCCACTATGTTCCCTTCCAATCCACTCCATTCCATTCCATTCCTCTCCATTCATCTCCATTAAATTTCAATCCATTCCTTTATATTTCATTCTATTTATTCCAATCCATTCCATTCCATTCTCTCCATTCTTTTCCTCTCCTTTTCATTCCTCATCATTCTTCTCCATCCCATTATTTTCCCTTCCATTTCATTTCAATCCTTTTCTATCCATTCCACTCCATTCCATTCCTCTCCAATCCATTCCTCTCAATTCCTCTCCATTACATACCATTCCACTCCATTCCATTCCTCTCCATTCCTCTCCATTCCATTCCTCTATATTCCATTACATTACAATTCATTCCACTCCTTTCCTTTCCTCCCCATTCTTTCCCTCACATTTCCTCTCCATTCCCTTCATTCCATTCCATTCCTTTCCTCTCCATTCCATTCCGTTCCATTACTCTCCTTTCCATTCTATTCCTCTCTTTTCCTATCCATTCCCTTCCATACCTCTCCACTCCATTCCATTCAATTCCTCTCCATTCCATTCCATTCCATTTTATTCCATTCCATTCTATTCCATTCCACTCCTCTGCATTCCATTCCATTCAATTCCTCTCCATTCCATTCCTTTCCTTTCAATTCCATTCCAGTCCATTCCATTCTATTCCTCTCCATTCCATTTCTCTGCAATCCATTCCATTCCTCTTCATTCCATTCTATTCCTCTCACTTCCATTCCTTTCCATTCCAATCCATTCCATTCCTCTCCACTCCATTCCATTAAATTCCTCTCCATTCCTTTCAAATCCATTCCATTCCATTGCTCACCATTCCATTCCTTTCCATTCCTCTCCATTCCATTCCATTCCTTTACTTTCCATTTCCTAACATTGTATTCTATTACTCTCTCCATTCCATTTCATTATTTTCTTTCACTTCGGCTCCATTCCATTCCTTTCCATTCCCCATTCCTTTCTATTGCTCTTCATTCCATACCACTCCATTCCATACATCTCCAGTCCATTCCTCTGCAATCCTATCCACTCCATTCCCCTCCCTTCTGTTCCATTACATTCCATTCTATTCATTTCCATTCCATTCCTGTCCATTCCATTCCCATCCTTTCCATTCCACTCCATTCTATTCCATTGCATTCCTCTCCATTCCATTTCTCTTGCTTCCTCTATATTCCTTTCTATTCCATTCCAGTCCATTCCTATCCATTCCATTCTATTCCACTCCATTCCAATCCTCTCCATTCCATTCCTTAAAATTTCTCCCCATTCCATTTCATTCCATTACAATCCATTCCAATCTATTCCACTCCTTTCCATTCCTTTCCATACCATTCCTCAATTCCTCCCCATTCCATTCCATTTCACTGCATTCCATTCCTCTCCAATCCTCTCCTTACTATTCCGCTCCATTCCTCTATTTTCCATTACATTACAATCCATTCCTTTCCATTCAGTTCCTCTCCATTCCATTCCCCTCAATTCCACTTCATTCTATTCCATTGCATTCCATTTCATTTCATTCCTTTACCGTCCATTCCATTCTATTCCCTTGCAATCCGTTCCTTTTTAATCCATTCCTCTCCATTCCATTCTTCTCAATTCCTCTCTATTCCATTAAATGCTACTGCTTTCCATTCCTCTCATACGCCCCTATTCCATTCTTCTCCCTTCCTCTATATTCCACTCCGTTCCATTCCGTTCCATTCCTTTACAGCCCTTTCCATTCCATTCCACTCATTTCCACTCCATTCCATTTCATTCCATTACAATCCTTTGTACTCCATTCCATTACATTCCATTCTTATCCATTCCATTCCATTCTAATACATTCCTCTCCATTCCATTCCTCTCCAATCCATTCCATTCCATTCCTTTCCATTCATTCCATTCCTCTTGATTCCATTCCATTCCTTTTGCTTTCTATTCCCTTCCATTCAATTCCATGATTCTCCATTCCATTCCATTCCAATCAATTCCATTCTTCTCTAATACTCTCCATTCCATTCCTCGCCATTCCTCTATATTCCGTTTCATTACAATCCATTACACTCTTTTTGTTCATCTCCATTTCATTCCTCTCAATTCCACTCCATTCAATTCCATCCCTTTTCTTTCCCTCCATTCCATTCTATTCCACTCCAATTCATTCCATTCGATTCTATTCCATTCCTCTCCATTCCATTCCTGTCCATTCCATTCTATTCCATTCCTCGTCATTACATTCCATACCTCTCCTTTCCAGTGCCTTCCTTCCATTCCATTTTTCTCCATTCCATTCTCTTCCTTTCCTCTCCTTTCCTTTCCATTCCTCTCCATTCCATTTCTCTCCATTCTATTCCATTGCTTTCCATTCCATTCCATTCGATTCCAATCCATTACTTTCCATTTCTTTCCATTTCATGTCATTCCATTCCCTTCCTATCTATTCCATTTCATTCCATTCCATTACTTTCCATTCCTCTCCATTCCATTCCATTCA
>NW_007234850.1:16379-29012 GCF_000164805.1 Carlito syrichta
TCCATTCCATGCCTCTCCAATCCTTTCCATTCCATTCCATTTAATTATATTCCATTCGTCGAAACTCCTTTCCATAACATTCCATTCAATTCCATTCCATTCCAATCTGCTCCACTCCGTTCCATTCTACTCCATTGCATTCCATTTCATCCCATTCCTCAGAATTTCTCTCCATTTCATGCCATTCCCTTCCATTCCATTCCGTTCCATTCCATCCCTTTGCAATCCATTCCTTTCTATACCATTTCTACCCATTCCATTCCCCTCCAATCCATACCATTCCTCTCCATTCCAATCCATTACTCTCCTTTCCATTCCTTTCCATTCCATTCCATTCAATTCCTCTCTATTCCATTCCATTCCATTCCTCTCCATTCGATTCCTCAGCATTCCAATGCTTTACATTTCTGTCTCTTCCATTCAATTCCTCTCCATTCCATTTCATTCCATTCCATTCCATTCCTCTCCATTCAATTCCATTGTTTTCAATTCCATCTCTTTCATTCCATTCCCTTCCATTTCTCATCATTCCATTCCATTCTTTCCATTAATCTACATTCCATTCCATTCCATTTCTCTACAATCCATCTATTCCATTAATCTCTATTCCATTCTTTTCCATTCCATTGTTTTCCATTCCTCTCCATTCCCTTCCTCTCCATTCCACTCCACTCCTTTCCAAATCGTTCCATTCCTGTCCATTCAATTCCTCTCGATTCCATTCCATTCCATACCATTTCTATCCTTTCCATTACATTCCTCTCCATTCTCTTTTTCCATACCATTCCATTCCATTCCTGTGCATTCCTTTCCATTCCTTTCCATTCCATTCTTCACCATTCCGTTCCATTTAATTTCATTCCATTCCAATCCAATGCACTCTGTTCCCTTCCAATACATTGCATTCCATTACATTCCTCTCCATTCCTCTCCATTGCATTTCTATCCATTCCTCAAAATTCCATTCTATTCTATTCCAATCCATTCCATGCCATTCCACTCCGTTCCTTTCCTCTCCATTTCATTCCTCATAATTCCTCTCCATCCCATTACATTCCCTTCCATTTCATTTCAATCCTTTTCTATCCATTCCACTCCATTCCATTCCTCTCCAATCCAATCCTCACAATTCTTCTCCATTACATACCACTCCACACCATTCCATTCCTCTCCAATCCTCTCCATTCCATTCCTTTCCTTTCCT
Source organism: Carlito syrichta (assembly GCF_000164805.1). NCBI lineage: Eukaryota > Metazoa > Chordata > Mammalia > Primates > Tarsiidae > Carlito > Carlito syrichta. The sequence goes on from NW_007234850.1 coordinate 17,584, forward strand.
CTATATTCCATTCCATTACAATCCATTCCACTCCATTCCTTTCCTCCCCATTCTTTCCCTCTCAATTCCTCTCCATTGCCTTCATTCCATTCCATTCCTTTCCTCTCCATTCCATTCGGTTCCATTACTCTCCTTTCCATTCTACTCCTCTCTTTTCCGATCCATTCTCTTCCATTCCATTCCATTCATTCTATTCCTTTCCATTCCCTTCCATTCCCTCCATTCTATTTCATTCCATTCCATTCCTCTACATTGCATTCCATTCAATTCCTCTCCATTCCATTCCTTTCCTTTCTATTCCATTCCATTCCATTCTATTCCTCTCCATTCCATTTCTCTGTAATCCAATCCATCTCTCTTCATTCCATTCTATTCCTCTCATTTCCATTCCATTCCATTCCATTCCTCTCCATTCCATTCCATTAAATTCCTCTCCATTCCTTTCAATTCCATTCCATTCCATCACTCGCCATTCCATTCCATTCCATTCCTTTCCATTCCCCTCCATTCCATTCCATTCCTTTCCATTCCCCTCCATTCCATTCCATTCCTTTCCTTTCCATTCCATAAAATTGCATTCTATTGCTTTCCATTCCATACATTATTTTCTTTCAATTCCGCTCCATTCCATTCCTCTCTATTCCTTTCTATTCCTCTTCATTCCATTCTACTCCATTCCGTACATTTCTATTCCATTCCTCCACAATCCATTGCACTCCATTCCCCTCCATTCTGTTCCAGTCCTTTCCATCCCATTCCTGTCCATTCCATTCCCCTCCCTTCCTTTCCACTCCATTCTATTCCATTCCATTCCTCTTCATTCCTCTCCATTCCATTTCTCTTGCTTCCTCTATATTCCTTTCTATTCCATTCCAATCCATTCCTATCCATTCCATTCCACGCCACTCCTTTCCATCCTTTCCATTCTATTCCTTAAAATTCCTCTCCATTCCATTCCATTCCATTACAATCCATTCCAATCCATTCCACTCCATTCCATTCCTTTCCATACCATTCCTCATTTCCTCCTCATTCCTTTCCATTCCTCTGCATTCCATTCCTCTCCAATCCTCTTATTTCTATTCCTCTCCATTCCTGTATCTTCCATTACATCACAACCCATTCCTTTCCATTCATTTTCTCTCCATTCCATTCCCCTCAATTCCACTTCATTCCATTCCATTCCATTTCATTCCTTTACCGCCCATTCCATTCTATTCCCTTCCTATCCATTCCGTTCCTTTCTAATCCATTCCCCTCCATTCCATTTCTCCCAATTCTTCTCCATTCCATTCCATGCCACTCCCTTCTATTACTCTCATACCCCTCTTTTCCATTCTTCTCCCTTTCTCTGTATTCCATTCCGTTACATTCTATTCCACTCCTTTACGTCCCTTTCCATTTCATTCCTCTCAATTCCACTCCATTCCATTTCATTCCATTCCAATCCTTTTTACTCCATTCCATTCTATTCCATTCTTGTCCATTCCATGACATTCTAATACATTCCTCTCTGTTCCATTGCTCTGCAATCCATTCCATTTCATTCCTCTCCATTAATTCCCTTCCTCTCGATTACATTCCACTCCTTTGCTTTCTATTCCCTTCCATTCAATTCCATGATTCTCCATTCCATTCCAATACATTCCATTCTTCTCCAATCCTCTCCATTCAATTCCTCTCTATTCCTCTCTATTCCGTTACATTACAATCCATTACACTCCTGATTGTTCATCTCCAATCCATTCCTCTCAATTTCACTCCATGCCATTCCATCCCATTCCTTTCCCCTCCATTCCATTCTATTGCATTCCTATCAGTTCCATTCCATTCTAATCCATTCCTCTCCATTGCATTACTCTCCATTCCATTCTTCGCCATTACATTCCATTCCTCTCCTTTCCAGTCCCTTCCATTCAATTCCATTTTTCTCCATTCCATTCTCTTCAATTCCTCTCCTTTCTTCTCCATTCCTCAACGTTTTTCCATTCCATTTCTCTCCATTCTATTCCGTTGCTTTCCATTCCATTCCATTTGATTCCATTACATTCCTCTCCATTCCATTCCATTCCTTTCCATTACATTCCATTTGATGTCATTCCCTTCCCTTCCTATCTATTCCCTTCCATTCCATTCCATTCCTTTCCATTCCTCTCCATTCCATTCCATTCAATACCAGTCCTCCACTTTCCATTCCGTTCCTCTCCATTCCTTTCCATTCCATTCCATGTCATTACATACCTCTCCAATCCTTTCCATTCCATTCCATTCAATCATATTCCATTCGTCGAAACTCCTTTCCATAACATTCTATTCAATTCCATTCCATTCCAATCCACTCCACTCCATTCCATTCTACTCCATTGCATTCCATTCCATCCCATTCCTCAGAATTCCTCTCCATTCCATTCCATTCCTTTCCATTCCATTCTGTTCCATTCCATCCCTTTGCTATCCATTCCTTTCTGTACCATTCCTACCCATTCCATTTCCCTCCTATCCATTCCATTCCTCTCTATTCCAATCCATTACTCTCCTTTCCATTCCTTTCCATTCCATTCCATTCCACTCTATCCATTAAATTCCATTCCTCTCCATTCCTTACCATTCCATACCAGTCCATTCCATTCTATTCCTACGCATTTCTTTCCATTCCATTCCATTCTTCACCATCCGTTCCATTCCGTTTCATTCCATTCCAATCCAATCCAATCCATTCCCTTCCAATCCATTGCATTCCATTCCATTATTTTCCATTCCTCTCCATTCCATTTCTATCCATTCCTCTATATTCCATTCTATTCTATTCCAATCCATTCCATGCCATTCCACTCCATTCCTTTCCTCTCCATTTCATTCCTCATAATTCCTCTCCATCCCATTACATTCCCTTCTATTTCATTTCAATCCATTTCTATCCATGCCACTCCATTCTATTCCTCTCCAATCCATTCCCCTCAATTCCTCTCCATTACATACCATTCCACTCCATTCCATTCCTCTCCAATCCTCTCCATTCCATTCTTCTCCATTCCTCTATATTCCATTACATTACAATCCATTCCACTCCTTTCCTTTCCTCCCCATTCTTTCCCTCTCAATTCCTCTGCGTTCCCTTCAATCCATTCCATTCCTTTCCTCTCCATTCCAATCCGTTCCATTCTTCTCCTTTCCATTCTATTCCTCTCTTTTCCTTTCCATTCCCTTCCATTCCATTCCATTGTATTCCATTCCATTCTATTCCATTCCATTCCTCTCCATTCCATTCCATTCAATTCTTCTCCATTCCATTCCTTTCCTTTCAATTCCATTCCATTATTTACCTCTCCATTTCATTTCTCTGCAATCCATTCCATTCCTCTTCATTCCATTCTATTCCTCTCATTTCCATTCTATTCCATTCCAATCCATTCCATTCCCCTCCATTCCATTCCATTAAATTCCTCTCCATTCCTTTCAATTCCATTCCATTCCATTCCATTACATTGCTCGCCATTCCATTCTATTCCTTTCCATTTCCTCCCATTCCATTCCATTCCTTTCATTTCCTTTTCCTACCATTTTATTCTATTACTCTCCATTCCATTAAATTATTTTCTTTCAATTCCTCACCATTCTGTTCCATTCAATTCCTCTCTATTCAATTCTATTGCTCTTCATTCCATTCCACTCCATTCCATACATCTCCATTCCATTCCTATGCAATCCAATCCACTCTATTCCCCTCCATTCTGTTCCATTCCTTTCCATTCCTCTCCATTTCTTTTCTCTTGCTTCCTCTATATTCACTTCTTTTCCATTCCAATCCATTCCTATCCATTCCATTCCATTCCACTCCATTCCAATCCTCTCCATTCCATTCCTTAAAATTCCTCTCCATTCCATTCTATTCCATTACAATCCATTCCACTCCATTCCATTCCTTTCCATAACATTCCTGAATTCCTCCCCATTCCATTCCATTCCACTATATTCCATTCCTCTCCATCCTATCCTTTCTATTCCTCTCCATTCCACTATCTTCCATTACATTACAATCCATTCATTTCCTTTCAATTCCTCTCCATTCCATTCCCCTCAATTCCACTATATTCCATCCATTCCATTCCATTCCATGTCATTCCTTTACCGTCCATTCCATTCTGTTCTCTTTCTATCCATTCCGTTCCTTTCGAATCCATTCCTCCTATTCCATTCCTCTCAATTTCTCTCCATTCCATTCCATGCCACTCCATTCCATTACCTCATCCCCCTCTATTCCATTCTTCTCCCTTCCTCTATATTCCATTCCGTTACATTCCGTTCCACTCGGTTACATTCCTTTCCATTCCATTCCTCTCAATTCCACTCCATTCCATTTCATTCCATTCCAATCCTTTGTACTCCATTCCATTCTATTACATTCCTATCCATTCCATTCCATTCTAATATATTCCTCTCCATTCCATTCCGCTCCAATCCATTCCATTTCATTTCTCTCCATTCATTCCATTCCTCTCCATTCCATTCCATTCCTTTGCTTTCTATGCCTTCCATTCAATTCCATGATTCCCCATTCCATTACATTCCAATCCATTCCATTCTTCTCCAATCCTCTCCATTACGTTCCTTTCCATTCCTCCACATTCCATTACATTACAATCCATTACACTCCTTTTTGTTCATCTGCAATCCATTCCTCTCAATTCCACTCCATTCCATTCTTTTCCCCTCCATTCCATTCTATTACACTCCTATCCATTCCATTCCATTCTAATCCATTCTTCTCCATTCCATTCCTCTCCATTCCATTCCATTCCTTTCCTGGCCATTACATTCCATACCTCTCCTTTCCATTTCCTTCCATTCCATTCCATTTTTCTCCATTCCTCTCCTTTCCTTTCCACTCCTCTCCATTTTTTCTATTCCATTTCTTTCCATTCTATTCCATTGCTTTCCATTCCATTCGATTACATTTCATTCCTCTCCATTCCATTCCATTCTTTTCCATTACATTCCATTTCATGTCATTCCATTTCTTTCCTATCTATTCCATTCCATTCCTTTCTATTCTTTTCCATTCCTCTCCATTCCATTCCACTCAATACCAGTCCTCCACATTCCATTTCATTCCTCTCCATTCCTTTCCATTCCATTCCATTACATACCTCTCCAATCCTTTCCATTCCATTCCATTCAATTATATTCCATTCGTCAAAACTCCTTCCCATAACATTCAATTCAATTCCATTCCATTCCAATCCGCTCCACCCAATTCCATTCTACTCCATTGCATTCCATTCCATCCCATTCCTCAGAATTTTTCTTCATTCCATTCCCTTCCCTTCCATTCCATTCCATTCCAATCCATCCATTTGCAATCCATTCCTTTCTATACCCTTCCTACCCATTCCATTCACCTCCAATCCATACCATTCTTCTCCATTCCAATCCATTACACTGCTTTCCATTCCTTTCCATTCCATTTCATTCCATTCCTCTCTATTCCATTCCATTCATCTCCATTCCATGCCTCACCATTCCAATGCTTTACATTTCTGTTTCTTCCATTCAATCCCTCTCCATTCCATTTCATTCCTTTCCTTTCCATTCCATTCCTTTCCTCTCCATTCCATTCCAATCCATTCCTCTCCATTCAATTCCATTACTTTCCATTCCATCTCATTCACTCCCTTCCTTTCCATTTCTCATCATTCCATTCCATTCTTTCCATTAATCTCCATTCCATTCCATTCCATTCCATTCCTATTCATTCCATTTCATCTTTCCATTCCATTCCTTTCCATTCCATTCCTCTCCATTCCATTCCATTGCATTCCACTCCATTCCATTTCATCCCTTCCATTCCATTCCATTTCATTCCGTTCTTTAATTTCCTCTCCATTCCTTCTATTCCATTCCATTACTCTCCACTCCATATTATTCCATTACATTACAATCCACTCCTCTCCATTCCTATCTACTCCATTCCATTACATTCCTCTCCCTTCCATTCCACTCCATTCCATTAGCTTCCATTCCATTCTACTCCCCTCCATTCCTCTGCATTACTTTTCTCTTAATTCCTCTCTATTCCCTTCAATTCCATTCCATTCATTTCCTCTCCTTTCTATTCCTTTCCATTTCTCTCCTTTCCATTCTATTAACCCTATTCATTTCATTCCATTCCATTCTCTCCATTCCATTAAATTCAATTGCTCTCCATTCCATTCCATTCCTTTCAATTCCATTCCATTCAATTCCTTTCCATTCCATTCCATTCCATCCCATCTCATTCCTCCCCTTTCCATTCCATTCCATTCCATTTCTCTCCATTCATTAAATTCAATTCCTGTACATTACCTTCCATTTCTTTCAATTCCATTCCTTTCAATTCCATTCCTTTCCATCCCACCCTATTCCTCGCCATTCCATTCCATTCCTTTCCATCCCTTTCCATTCCTCTCCATTCCATTCCATTCCTTTCCTCACCTTTTGATTCCATTATAGTCCTCTCTGTTCCATTTCTCTGCAATCTTTTCCATTCCTCTGCATTCCATTCTATTCCTCTCCTTTACATTTTATTGCATTCCATATCATTCCATACCATTCCATTCCATTCTCTTCCATAAATCTCCAATCCATCCATTCCTCACCATTCCATTCCTCTGCAATCCATTCAATTCCATTCCCCTCCATTCTGTTCCATTCCATTCCAATCAATTCATTTCCATTCCATTCCTGTCCATTCCATTCCTCTACATTCCTTTCCATTCCACACCATTCCTCTCCATTCTATTCCATTCCATTCCATTCCATTCCTCTCCATTCCTTTCCATTCCATACCATTCCATTCCATTCCATTCATATGCATTCCTTTCCATTCTGTTCCATTCCATTGTATTCCTTTCTTCACCATTCCTTTCCATTCTATTCCTTTCCATTCCAATTCACTCCATTGCATTCCATTCCTTTCCTCTCCATTCCTCTCCATTCCGTTTCTATCCATTCCTCTATATTCCATTCTATTCTATTCCAACCCATTCCAATCCATTCCATTCCATACCACACCATTTCTTTCCTCTCCATTTCATTCCTCAAAATTCCTCTCAATTGCATTACATTCCTTTTCATGTCATTTCAATCCATTACATTCCATTCCACTCCACTCCATGCCTCTCCAACCCATTCCTCTCAATTCCTCTTCATTCCATTCCATTCCACTCCATTCCATTCCTTTCCAATTCTCTCCATTCCATTCGCCTCCATTCCTCTATATTCCATTACATTCCAATTCATTCCACTCCTTTTCTTTCCTCTCCGTTCCAATTCTCTCATTTTCACTCCATTCCATTCCATTCCATTCCATTCCATTCCATTTCTTTCCTTTCCCTTCCATTGCATTCTATTCCATTCCTATCCATTCCATTCCATTCTAATCCATTCCTCTCCATTCCATTCTTCTCCATTGTATCCCAATCCTCTTCATTACAATACATTCCTCTCCTTTCCATTACCTTCCATTCCACTCCATTTCATTCCATTCCATTTCTCTCCATTATATTTCTCTCGATTCTTCTATATTCCATTCTATTCCTTTCCAATCCATTACAATCCATTCCATTCCATTCCACTCCATTCCATTCCCTCCATTCTATTCCTCAAAATTCCTCTCCATTCCATTACTTTCCCTTCAATTCCATTCCATACCATTCCAATCCGGTCCAATCCATTCCACTGCATTCCATTCTTCTCCATTTCATTCCCCTAAATTCCTCTGTACTACATTACATTCCACTCTATTCCATTCCTCTCCAATCCTCTCCATTCCATTCCTCTCCATTCCTCTATATTCCATTCCATTACAATGCATTCCTCTCCTTCCCTTTCCTCTCCATTCAATTCTTCTCAATTCCACTCTATTCCATTCCATTCCATTCCGTTCCATTCCTTTCTTCTCCATTCCATTCTATTCCATTCCTATCCATTCCATTCCATTCTTATCCATTTCTCTCCATTCCATTCCTCTCCATTCCTTTCTATCCATTCCATTCCATTCCTCTCCATATCATTCCATTAAATTCCATCTCTCTCCATTCCATCCCATTCTTTTCTTCTCCATTCCATTGCATTCCATTCCATTCCTCTCCATTCCATTCTTCTCCATTCCTTTGTATTCCATTCCTCTCCATTCCATTCCATTCCTCTCCATTCCATTTCATTACTTTCCATTCCATTCCTTTCCATTCTAGTCCTCTCCATTCCATTCCTCTCTATTCCATTTCATTGCTTTCCATTCCATTCTATTTCATTCCATTCTTTCCATTCCTCTCTATTGCATAGTTTCATTCCATTCCTCTGCATTCCTTTCCTCTTAATTCTTCTCCATTCCCTTCTATTCCTTTCCAGTTCTTTCCTCTCCGTTCCATTCCATTCCATTCCATTTCTCTCCTTTCCATTCTCTTCCTCTCCTTTCCATTCTCTTCCTCTCCTTTCCAAACCATTCCATTCCATTCCTCTCCAATCTTTCCATTCAATTCCTTTCCATTCCATTCCTTCCTTTCAATTCCATTTCATTACAGTCCTTTCCCGTCCATTCATTACATTCCTTTGTATTCCATTCCTCACCGTTCCATTCCATTCTATTTCTCTGCAATCCTTTCCACTCCTCTCAATTTCATTCGATTCTTCTCCATTCCATTCTTCTTCATTCCATTCTCTTCATCTCCTTTCCACTCCATTCCATTCCATCCCTCTCCATTCCATTCAGTTCCTCTCCATTCCATTCCATTCAATTCGTCTCCATTCCATTCATTTCAATTCCATTCTCCTTTTATTCCATTGCATTCAATTACTCTCCATTCCATTTCATTTCATTCCATTTCATTCCATTCGATTTCATTCCTCTCCATACCATTCTATTCCATTCCATTAGTCTCCATTCCATTCCATTCCTTTCATCACCATTCCATTCCATTCCTTTCTATTCCATTCTTCTTCATTCCATTGCTTTCCATTCCTCTCCATTTCCTTCTATTCTTCTCCTTTCCATTTCATTCCTTTCCATTCCACTGCATTTCATTCCATTCCTCTCCATTCTTTTCCATTCCATTTCTCTCCATTCCATTTAATTAATTTCCATTCCATTCCATTTCATTACTTTCTTTCCATTCCTCTCCATTCCATAGTTTCCATTCCATTCCTCTCCATTCCATTCCTCTGCATTTCTTTCTTCTTAATTCTTCTCCATTCTCTTCCATTCCTTTCTATTTCTTTCTTGTCAATTCCATTCCATTCCATTCCTCTCCTTTCCATTCTATTCTTCTACTTTCCAAATTAATCCATTTTATTCCATTCCATTCCTCTCCATTCCATTCCATTCAATTCCTTTCCATTCCGTACCTTCCTGTGAATTCCATTTCATTCCAGTCCTTTCCATTCCATTTCATTCCTTTCCATTCCTCACCATTCCGTTCCATTCTATTTCTCTGCAGTCCATTCCATTCCTCTTAATTCCATTCTGTTCCTCTCCATTCAATTCTATTCCTCTCCTTTCCATTCCATTCCATTCCATCCCTCTCCATTCAATTCAATTCTTCTCCATTACATTCCTTTCAATTACTCTCGATTCCATTTCATTCCTTTCTATTACATTCCATTCCTTTCCATTCCACTCCATTCCATTGCTTGCCAATACATTCCATTCCATACCATTCCTTTCCTTTTCATTCCATTCCATTCCTTTCATTCCATTTCGATTGCATTCCATTCCATTCCTCTCCATTCCATTCCTCTCCATTCCATTCCATGCCTTTTCATTCCATTCCATTCCATTCCTCTCCATTCCATCTCATTCCTTTCCATTCCTTTCCATTCCTCTGCCATTCCATTCCATTCTTTTCCATTTCATTCCTCTCCAATCCATTTCATTGCATTCCATTCCATTTGTCTCCATTCTATTAAATTCCTTTCCATTGCATTCCGTTTCATTCCATTTTTTACATTCCTCTCCATTCCACTCCCTTCCATTCCATTCCAATCCATACCATTACTCTCCGTTTCATTTATCTAGATTCTATATCATTCCATTACATTACAATCCACTCCATTCCATTCCTCTCCACTCCATCTTATTACATTCCTCTCCCTTCCTTTCCACTCCATTCCATTTCTTTCCATTCCATTCCTCTGCATTGCATTCTTCTCAAATCCTCTCCATTCCCTTCCATTCCATTTCTTCCCCTCAATTCCATTCCTCTCCTTTCCATTCTATTCCTCTCCATTTGGTTCCATTCCATCCCATTCCTTTCCTCTTCATTCCATTCCATTCAATTCCTCTCGATTCCATTCCATTCCTTTCTATTGCATTCCACTCCAATCTATTACTCTCCTTTCCAATTCCCTGGAATCCATTTCATTCCTCTCAATTCCTTTCTATTCCTCTCCTTTCCATGACATTACATTACATTCAATTCCTCTCCATTCCATTCCCTTTTTTTCAATTCCATTCCATTCCATTCCATTCCATACCATTCCTTTCCGTTCCTCACCATTCAATTCCATTCCATTCCCTTCCATTCCATTCCATTACTCTCCATTCCATTCCATTCCATTCCTTTCCTTTCCTTTCCATTCGTCTCCAATCCATTCTATTCCATTCACCTCGATTCCATTCTATTGTGCTCTATTCCATTCCTCTTCATTCCATTCCATTCCTTTCCATGCTTTTCCTTTCTATTCCATTCCATTCAATTCCATTCCTCTCCATTCCATTCCTTTTCATTCCATTACTCTCCACTCCTTTGCAATCCATTCTATTCCTTACCATTCCTCTCCATTTCATTTCATTCCTTTTCTTTCCATTCCCTTCCATTCCATTCCATTCCTCTCCATTTCTTTACATTCCATTTCATTCCTCTCCTTTCCATTCCATTCCTTTCCATTCCATTCAATTTCATTCTTTTCCATTCCATTCCTTTCCATTCCTCTCCATTCCATTTGATTCAATTCAATCCCGTTCATCTCCTTTCCATTCTATTCCATTCTTTTCCCTTCCTCTCCTTTCCATTCCATTCCATTCCTTTCCATTGCATCTCTCTCCATTCCATTTCATTCCTTTCCCTTCCATTCCATTCCAATCCTTTCCATTGTATTCCTCTCCATTCCATTCTATTCCTTTCCATTCCATTCCTCTTCATTCTATATCATTCCTTTTCATTCCATTCCATTTAATTCCATTCTATACCATTCCTCTCCATTCCATTCCTCTCCATTCCATTATACTACAATCCACTCCATTCCTTTCCTTTCCACTCCATTTCATTCGATTCCTCTCCCTTCCATTCCAGTCCACTCCATTAATTTTCTTTCCATTCCACTCCATTCCATTCCTCTGCATTCCATTCCTCTCAATTCCTCTCCATTCCCTTCATTCCATTTCATTCCTTTCC
>NW_007234851.1:0-6740 GCF_000164805.1 Carlito syrichta
GGTTGAGTCAGCTAGCTAGCTTGTTAGCTAATGAGTTAAGCCAGATAATTACGAAAGCTAGCTAGCACGTTAGATAACGAGTAAGCTAGCTAGTTAGCTACCTGTTTAAGTTAGCTGGTTAGCCAACTGTCAAGTTACTTAAGTCACCTAGTTAAGTCAACTCACTCGCCAGCAGGTTAGCTAGGTAGTTAGGTAATGTCAGTTGGCAAGCCAGTGGGCTATGTAGGTAGGTAGCTAGTTAAGTCAGCTGGCTAGCCATCAAGTGTGCAGTTATGTCAGCTAGTTAAGGCAGCTGGCTATCCAGGTGGCTAGATATGTAGAGAGCTAGTTAAGTCAGCTGACTAGCCAGCTTGATAACTAGTTAATTCAACTAGTTTTGTCAGTTGGATGGCCATCTTCCTAGCTCATTAATCAACTAGTTATGTCATCACGCTAACCAGTTGTCTAGCTAGTTAAGTCAACTCATTAAGTCAGTTGGCTAGCCAGCCCGCTAGCTACTTAAAAGCTAGTTAGGTCGTATGGCTAGACAGCTGGCTGGCTAGTTATTTTAGCTATTTAAGTCAGCTGGCTAGCTAGGTAGCTAGCTAGTTAATTCAGCTAGTTATGTCAGCTAGCTTGTTAGTTAAGTCAGTTAGATAAGTTAGCTCACCAGATAGATAGCTAGGTATCTAGCTAGTTATTTCAGCTAGTAAAGTCAACTGACTAGCTAGCTAGGTAGCTAACTAGTTAACTAGGCAGCTAGCTAGTTAAGTCAGCTAATTTAGTCAGCTGGCTAGCTAGTTATGTCAGCTAGTAAAATCAGCTGGATAGCCAGCTACCTAGCTGGGTATCTAACTATATAAGTCAGCTGGCTAGCCAGCTGGGTAGCTAGTTAGGTCACCTAGCTAGCTGGATACCTAGGTAGCTAGATAAAGTCATCTGGTAAGCATGCAGGATATGTATGTAGCTAACTAGTTAAGTCAGCTGGCTAGCCACCTAGCTAACTAGTGATGTATGCTAGTTAAATCATTTGGCTAGCCATCTGGCTAACAAGTTCAGTCACCTAGTTGAGTGAGCTGGCTACCCAGCTGGCTATCTGGTTATATCTGCTGGTTAATTCAAGTAGCTATCCATCTGGCTTGCTAGGTAGCTAGCTAGTTAAGTCAGATGGCGAGCCAGCTGGCTAGCTCGTTACATCAGCTAGTTATGTCAACTGGCTAGCCACCTGGCTAGGTAGGTAGCTAGCTAATTAAGTCAGCTGGTTAGACGACTGGCTAGTTAGTTAAGTCAGTGAGTAAGTGAGCTTTTTAGCTGGCTGGCTAGCTAGGTGGCTGGCTAGTAAAGCCAGCTGGCTAGCAGGATAGCTATCTTGTTAAGTAAGCTAGTTAAATCAGCTGGTTAGTTGGCTGGCTAGCTAGGTGTCTTGCAAATTAAGCCGGCTGGATAGTAGACTGGTAAGGTAGGTGGCCAGCTAGTTAAACGGTTGGCTAGCCTGCTGATCAGCTGGTGGCTGGCTAGTTAAGCCAGGTGGCTATCTGACTGTCTAACCAACTGCTGGCTATTCAAGCTGGCTGGCTAACCAGCCAGCCAGCCTTCTAACTGGCTAGCTGGCTGCCTAGCCATCTAGCCAGTCAGGTAGCTAGCTATTTAAACCAGCTGGCTAGTTATCTAGCCAACCAGGTAGCTAGCTAATTAAGTCAGCTGTCTAGGCTGTCTAGCCAGTTAGCCAGCCAACTACCTTCTCAGCTAGTTAAGTCTGCTAGCTTGTCATCTAGCTAGTTAAGTAAGCTATCCTGTCTGCTAGCTAGTCAGCTAGCTAGTTAAGTCAGTTAGCCAGCTATCTAGCCAGTTAGGTAGCTAGTTAAGTCAGCTGGCTAGACAGCTAGATAGCTTGTTTGCTAGCTAGTTATGTCAACTAGATAACGAGCTAGCAAGTCAGCTAGCTAGTTAAGTCAGCTAGCAAATAAGCTGTTACTTAGATATCTAGTAGGCTAGCAACTCAGCTAGCTGGTCAGCTAATTAGTGGTCTTGCTCACTTTCCATCAGGTCAGCTAACTAGTCGACTCCCTTGCCTGCCCACCGGTCCACAAATTAGTCAGCTCGCTCACCAGCCAACAGGTCAACTAACTTGTCAGCTTGCTCACAAGCCAACAGGACAGCTAACTTGTCGCCTTGCTCACTAGGTGACAAGTTATGCCAGTTCACCAGTTCGCTTGCTCACAGGCTGACTAGTTAAGGCAGCTACCTGTCAGGTCACTCGCTGGCCAATTAGATAAGTCAGTTCACCAGTCGGCTCACTTGCTGGACTACTTGTTAATTCTTCTGACCAGTCAGCTCACTCGTCAGCCGACTAGTTAAGTGAGCTGACCAGTCTGCTCACTTGCAGGCCAACTAGTTAAGTCAGCTGACCAGTCCACTCACTAGACGGTCAATTAGTTAAGTCAGTTGATCAACCTGCTCATTCGAAGGCTGACTCATGAAGTCAGCTGACCGGTCGACTCACTCACCGGCCTACTAGTTAAGTCAGCTCACCTATTGGCTCATTCGCTGGCTGACTAGTTGTCAGCTAACCGGATGGCTCTCTATCTGGCCAACTAGTTAAGTCAGCTAACCAATTGGCCGACTAGTCGACCAACTAGTCAGCTCAAAAGTTAGCTCAGATAGTCGGCCGACAAGTTATGTCAGCTAACCTGTCGGCCAACAAGTCAGCTGACTAATTTGGTCAGAAAACCTGTAGACAACAAGTTAGCCTTGCTAAATAGTGGGTCAACTCGTTAGTCAGCAAGCTAACCGAGCTAATTAATCGGTCGACTAGTCGGCCGACTAGTTAAGCCAGCTAACAAGTCGGCTGAATAGTCAGCCAACGTGTTAAACCTGCTAATTTGTCAGCCAACTCATCAGTCAAAAAGGTAAGTCACCTAGCTAACTCGTTAATCAACTAGTCAAGTCAACTAGCCAACTCATTCCCAACAAGTTAAAACAGTTAGCTAACTCATTAACCAACTCATTAAGTCAGCTAGCTCACTAGTTTGCTAACTATTTAAATTAGCTAAATATTTAAGTCAGCTACATAAGTCTGCTACCTAACTAGTTAGCTAATTATTAAGTCAGCTAGTTATTCAGCTATTCAAATAGTTAGCAAGCTATTTAAGTCAGCCAGTTAAGTCAGCTAGCTATACACTGAAGTCAGCTAGCTGTCAGCTAGTAAGTGAGTTTTCTAAATCAGTCAGCTAGTTAAGACATCTAGCTAGCTAGTGAGCTAACAGGTTGTATTAGCAGGTTGAGTCAGGTAGCTAGCTAGTTAACTAATGGGTTAAATCAGCTGGTTGATTCAGCTAGCTAGCTAGTTAGCAAAAGTCAGCTGGTTGAGTAGGCTAGCTAACTAGTTTGCTAACGAGTTAAGTCAGCTGGATGAGTCAGCTAGCAAGCTAGATAGCTAGCGAGTTAAGTCTGCTGGTGGTGTCAGCTAGCTAGCTCGTTAGCTTATGAGTTAAGTCAGATGATTAAATCACCTAGCTAGCACGTTAAATAATGAGTAAGCTAATTAGTTCGCAAGCTGGTTAAGTCAGTTAGATAGCTAGGCTACTAACTATTTAAGTCAGTTTGTTAGCTAGATAGCTAGTTATTTAGCTAACAATTTAAGTCAGCTGGCTAGTTAGGTAGTGAGCTAGTTAAGTCAGTTGGCTACCTAGCTGGTTAGCTGGTTAATTCAGTTAGTTGAGAGAATTGGCTAGCTAACTGGCAATGTACATAACTAGATAGTTAAAACAGCTAGATAGCTAAATGGCTAGCTAGTGATGTCAGCGAGTTAATTCAGCTGGATAGCCAACTGGCAAGCTGGTTAAGTCAGCTAGTTTAGTCAGCTGTCTAGCCAGCTGGCTAGGTAGGTAGCTAGCTAGATAAGTCAGCTGCTAGCCATTAGGCTAGCTGTTCAATTCACCTAGTTAAGTCAGCTGGCTATCCTGCTTGTTAGGTAGGCAGCTAGTTAGTTAAGTTAGCTGGTTTGTCAGCTTGCTAGCTTAAGTCATCTAGGTAAGTCAGCTGGCTAGCCAGCTGGCTAGATAGGTAGCCAGCTAGTTAAGTTAGCTGGCTAGCCAGATGACTAGCTGTTTAAGTCAGCTAGTTAAGTCAGCTGGCAACCAGCTGACTAGGTAGCTAAGTCAACTCATTAAGTCAGTTGGCTATCTAGTTTGTTAGGTAGTTAAAAAGCTAGTTAAGTCAGATGGCTAGCCATCCGGTTAGCTAGTTATTTCAGCTAATTAAGCCAGCTGGATAGCTAGGTAGCTAGCTAGTTAAGTCAGCGTGATAGCTACTTAATTCAGTGAGTTAAGTCAGCTGGCTAACCAGCTGGCTAGCTGGGTAGCTAGCTAGTTAAATCAGCTGGCTAGACAGTGAGCTACCTAGTAAAGTAAACTAGATAAGTCAGCAAACTTGCCAGCTTGTTAGCTAGGTATCTAGTTAGGAAAGTCAGCAGGTAAGCCAGCAGGCTATGTAGGTAGCTAGCAAGTTAACTAAGCTGGCTATCCAGCTGCCTAGCTAGGAAGCTAGGCAGTTAGGTCAACCTGCTATCCAGCTGGCTAGCTAGTTAATTCACCTAGTTAAGTCAGCTGGCAAGACAGCTGGCTAGCTAGGTAGCTAGATAGTTAAGTCATCTGTATAGCATGCTGGCTAGCTATTTAAGTCACCTAATTTAGTCAGGTGGTTACTAGGTTGCTTGCTAATTAAGTGAGCTGGCTAGACAGCTGGCTAGCTACTGAAGTCAACTAGTTAAATCAGCTGGCTGGCAACCTGGTTTGCTATACAGAAAGAAAGTTAATTCAGCTGACTAGCAAGCAGGCCAGTTGTTTAACTCAGCTAGTTATGTCAACTGGGTAGCCAACTGGCTAGCAAGGTAGTGAGCTAGTTAAGTCAGTTGGCTAGCTAGCTGGCTACCTAATTAAGACAGCTAGTTGGATCAGCTGGCTAGCCAGCTAGCTAACTAGGTAGAGAGGTAGTTAAGTCAGCTGGCTAGCCAGCTGTCTAGCTAGTTAAGTCAGTAAGTTAATTCAGCTGTCATCCCAGTTGGATAGCTATGAAGGTAGCTAGTTAAATCAGTTGGCTAGTCAGCTGGCTAGCTGGTTAAATCAGCAAATTAATTCAGCTTACCACTCAGCTCTCTATGTAGTTAAGTCAACTAGTTAAGTAGCTGGCTAGCCAGCTGGATAGCTTGTTAAGTAAGCTAGTTAAGTCAGCTGGTCAGTCAGTTGGCTACCTATATAGCTAGCTAGTTAAGTCAGCAAATTAAGTCAGCTGGCTAGCTAGTAAAGTCAGTTAGTTAAGTCAGCTGGCTAGCCAGCTGCCTATCAGAGTAGCTAACTAGTTAAGTCACCTGGCTAGCCAGCTGGCTAGCTAGTTTAATCAAATAGTTAAGTCAGTTCACTGGTCAGCAGTTTAGCACGGTAGTTAAGTAGTTAACTCAGCTGACAAGCCATCAGGCTATGTAGGTAGGTAGCTACTTAGGTCAGCTGACTAGCCTTTAGGCTATCTATTTATGTGAGCTAGATAAGTCAACTGGCTATCCAGCTGTCTAGCTAGGTATATGTTAAGTCTGTTGGTTAGCCAGCTGGCCACATCATTAGGTCAGCTAGTTAAATCAGTGGCTAGGCTGCTGGCTGGCTAGGTAGCTAGGCAATTAATTCAGGTGACCAGACAGCTGGCCAGCTAGTGAAGTTAGCTATTTTAGTAAGCTGGCTAACCAGCTGGGTAGCCAGTTAAGTCTGCACGTTAATTCAGTTTATTATCCAGCTGGCTAGCTAGTTAAAAAGCTATTTACGTCAGATGGGCAGCCAGCTTGTTCTCTAGTTATTTCAGCTCGTTAAGTCAGCAGGCAAGCTAGGAAGCTAGCTAGTTAAGTCAGCTAGATATGTCAGCTAGCTAGCTAGTTAAGTCATCTAGTTAAGTCAGCTAGCTAGTAATCTTGCTAGCTAGATAGCTAGCTGTTTATGTCAGCTGTCTAGCAAGCTGGCTAGCTAGTTGTTACCTAGTTAAGTCAGCTGACTAGCCAACTTGCTTGGTAGGTAGCTTGCTAGTTAAGTCAGCTGGCTAGACAGCTGGCTAGCTAGATGAGTTACCTAATTAATTCAGCTGGAGAGTCAGTTGTCTAGCTATGTAGCAAGCCAGTTAATCTAACTGGCTAGAAAGCAGGCCAGCTAGTTATGACAAATAGTTAAGTCAGATGGCTAGCTAGCTGGCTAGCTAGGTAATGACCTAGTTAAGTCAGTGGCTAGCCAGCTTGCTAGCTAATTAAGTCAGTTAGTTAAGTCAGCTGGCTATCCAGGTAGCTAGAGAGGTAGAAAGCTAGTTAAGTCAGCTGTCTAACCAGCTGGATAACTAGTTAAGTCAGCTAGTTTAGTCACCAGGCTGGCCAGCTTCCTAGATCGCTATTCAACTAGTTAAGTCAGCTGGCTAACCAGCTGGCTATGTAGTTATTTCAGTTTGTTATGTCAGCTGGCTAGCTAGTTAGCCAGTTAAGTCAACTGTTTATGCGCGCTAGCTAGCTAGTTATGTCATCTGGTTAATTCAGCTAGCTAGCTAGATAGCTTAACTAGTTGACTTAACCAGCAAGCCTGCTGGGTAGCCAGCTGACTCAACTAGTTGATGTAACTAGTTAGCCACTTGGCTTGACAGTTGACTTAACTTGCTCTCTACCTGGCTAGCTATCATCCTAGCCAGCTGACTTAACTTGCTGACTTAATTAGCTAGACTGGTGGCTAGCCAAATGA
>NW_007234852.1:0-28402 GCF_000164805.1 Carlito syrichta
GGAGAGGATTGTAATGGAATAGAATTGAATGGAGAGGAATGGAATGGAAAGGAATGGAGTGGAATGGAATGGCATATAATTGTGTGGAATGGAATGGAGCAGAGTGGAGTGGAATGGAATGGAGTGTAATGGAATGGACTTGAGAAGAATGGAATGGAATGAAATGGAGAGGAATGGAATGAAATGAAATGGAATTAAATGGTGAGAAATTTAATAAAGAGGAATGGAAAGGAATGGAATGGAATGGAAATGAATGGAATGCAGAGGAATGGAATGAAATGGAATGGAATCAAAATGAATGGAATGGAGAGGATTGTAATGGAGAGGAATGGAATGGAGAGGGATGGAATGGAATGGAAAGGAAATTAATGAAATGGAAGGGAGAGGAATGGAATGAAAAGGAGGCAATGGAATGGAATGGAGTGGAATGGAATGAAATGGATTGTAATTCAACGGAGAGGAGTGAAATGGTAGTGAATGGAATGGAATGGAATAGAATGGAGAGCAGTGCAGTGGAATAGAATGGAGAATAATGGAATAAAATGGATTCCAATGGATTTGAGAGGACTAGAATGGAATGGAATGGAATGGGAGTGAGAGTATTGGAATGGAATGGAATGGAAATGAATGAAATGGAGAGAACGGAATGGAGAGGAGTATAATGGATAGGAAAGGAATGGAATGGAATGGAATGGAAAAGAATTTAATGGAGAGAAATGTAATAGCATGGAATAGAATTGAATGGAATGAAATGGAATGGATTGGAATGTGGAGGAATGGAATGGAGAAAAATGGAATGGAATGAAATGCAATGGAGTGGTGTGGAATTGAATGGAGTAGAATTGAATGGAATGGAGAGGAATGGAATGAAGACAACGGAATGGAGGGGAATGGAGTGGAATGGAACAGAATGGCATAGAAGTGAATGGAAAGAAGTGTAGTGGAGTGGAATGGAATGGAGTGGAGTGGAGTGGAATGGAATGAAGTGGAATGGAATTGGGAGGAATGGAATGGTATGGAATGGAAAGGAATGGAGAGGAATGGAATTGAATGGAATAAAAAGGAATGGAATGGAATGGAGAGGAATAAAATGGAATGGAATGGAGAGAAATGGAATGGAATGGAATCGAATGGAATGGAATGGAGTGGAAATTAAGAAACTGCAATGCAATGAGGAGGAATGGAATGGATTGGAAAGGAAAAGAATGGAATCCAACAAAAAGGAAAGGAATGGAAAGAGAGAAATAGAATAGAAATGAATGGAGTGGAGAGAAATGGAAAGAAGAAGAATGCAAGGGAATGGAATGAAATGGAAAGGACTGGAATGGAGAGGAATGGAAAGGAGCAGAGATGAAAGATATGGAATGGAATGGAGAGGAAACATATGGAATGGAATGAAATGGAACGGAATGGAATGGAGAGGAATGGATTGGAAAGGAATGGAATGGAATAGAGTGGAATGGAATGCAATGGAGTGGAGTGGAATGGAATGGAGTGGAATAGAATGTAATGGAATGGAAAAGAGAGGATTGGAATGGAAAGGAAAGCAATAGATTGGAAAGGAATGGAATAGAGTGGAATGGAATGGAGTGGAGTGGAATGGAATGGAGAGGAATAGAATGGAAAGGAGAGGAATGGAATGGAATGAATATGAATGGAATGGGGAGGGACAGAATGGAATGGAGAGGAATGGAATGGAATGGAATGGTATGGAATGTAATGGAATGGAGAGGAATGGAATGGGAAGTAATGGAATGGATAAGATTTTAATGGAATAGAATGGAATGGAATGGAATGGAATGGAATGGAATAGAATGGAATGGAATGGAATGGAGAGGAATTGAGTGTGGAGGAATGGATTGGAATGAAATGGATGAAATGGAGTGGAAGATAATGGAATGGACTGGAATGGAGAGGAATGAAATGCAATGGAATGGAATGTAATAGCGTGATATGGAATGGAATGGCAAGGTAGGTAAGGGAATGGAGAGGAATAGAGTGAAATGGAATGGAGTGGAGAGGAATAGAATGGATTGGAATGGAATGGTATGTCATGGATGGAGAGGAATGGAGCGGAATGGAATGAAATGGAGTAGAATGGAATGGAATCGAAAGGAATGATATGGAATGGAATGGAAAGGTAGGTAATGAAATGGAGAGGAATGGAGCACAATGGAATGGAATGGGGTGGTATGGAATGTATAGGAATGGAATGAAGAGGAATTGAAAAGAATAGAATGGAATGGAGTGATATGGGATGGATTGGAATGGACACTAATGTAATGGAAAGGAATGGAATAGGATGGAATGGAGAGGAATGGAACTGAATGGAATGAAATGAAAGGGAATGGAAGAGAGAAGAATGAAATGGAATTAGAGAAATGGCATGGAATGGAATAGAAAGGAATATATTGGAGTGGAAATAATAGAATGCAATGGAATGAGGGGAATGAAATGGAGAGGAATGGAATAGAAAGGAGAGGAATGGAATGGAAAGGAGATGAATAGAATAGAACGGAATGGAAAGGAGAGGAATGGAGAGGAATGGAATGGAATGGAATGGAATGGAGAGGAATGGAAAGGAATGGAGAGGATTGGAATTGATGGAACTGAAACAAATGGAAAGGAAAGGAATTTAATGGAGAGAAATATAATAGAGTGGAATGTAAAGGAATGGAATGAAATATAGTGGAAAGGATTGGAGAGGAATGAATGGAGAGGAACGCAATGGAGAGGAATGGATTGGAGAGGAATGGAATGTTGAGGAATAGAGTGGAATGGAACGGAATGGAATGGAGTGGAATGGAATTGAATGGCATATACCGGAAAGGAATGGAGTGGAGTGGAGTCGAATGGAATAGAGAGGTTTGGAATGGAAAGGAATGGAATGGAATGGAATGGAGAAGAATGGAATTGAATGGAAAGAAATGGAATGCAATGGAATGGAAAGGAATGAAATGAAAGGGAATGAAATGGAATGGAGAGAAATCGAATGGAATGGCATCAGATTGAATGGAATTGAGTGGAAATTAATGAAATGCAATGAAGTGAGGAGTTATCGAATGGAGAGGAATGAAATAGAACAGAGAAGAAAGGGATGGAAAAGAAAGGAAAAGAATAGTGAAGAATGTAATGGAGAGCAATGAAATCTAATGTAGTGGAATGATATGGGATTGAATGGGAAAAAACGGCGAGAAATGACATGGAATGGAATGGAAGGGATTGGAAAAAAGAGAAATGGATTGGAAAGTAATTGAATGGAATAGAGTGTAATGGAATGGAGTGGAGTGGAGTGGAATGGAATGAAGTGAATTGGAAAAGAGGAATGGTGTGGAGACGATAGGAGTGGAATGCAGCGGACTGGAATGGAAGAGAAGGGAGAGGATTGGAATGGAATGAAATGAAACAGAGTGGAATGAAATGGAGTGGAGTGGAGTGGAATGGAATGGAATGGAAGGAATGGAATTGAGAGGATTGGAATGGAATGGAGAGGAATGCAATGGAATGGAATGGAATTAAATGGAATGGAATGGAAAAAGAATGGAATGGGGAGGAACAGAATGAAGTAGAGAGGAATGGAATTGAATGGAATGGAATAAAATGGAATGGAAAGGAGTGGAATGGAATGGAAAGGAATGATATGGAATGGAATGGCAAGGTAGGTAAGGGAATGGAGAGGAATAGAGTGAAATGGAATGGAGTGGAGAGGAATAGAATGGATTGGAATGGAATGCAATGCAATGCAATGTAATGGAGAGAAATGGAATGGAATAGAAATGAATGATATGGTAGGGAATGGAATGGTATGTCATGGATGGAGAGGAATGGAGCGGAATGGAATGAAATGGAGTAGAATGGAATGGAGAGGAATAGAATTGAATGAAATTGAGAGGAATGGAATGGAATGGAAAGGAATTTAATGGAGAGAAATGTAATAGCGTGGAATGGAATGGAATGGAATGAAATGAAATGGAATGGAATGTGGAGTAATGTAATGGAGAAAAATGGAATGGAGAGGAATAGAATGGAGTAGAAATGTATGGAATGGAGAAGAATGGAATGGAGAGGAACGGAATGGAGAGGAATGGAGTGGAATGAACAGAATGCCATACGATGGAATGGAATGAAGTGGAGTGGAGTGGAATGGAATGGAGTGGAATGGAATGGAGAGCTGTGGAGTGGAATGGAATGGAGCGGAATGGAATGGAAAGGAGTGGAATGGGGAAGAAAGGAATAGAGAGGAATGGAATGGAGAAGAATGGAAAGGAATGGAAAAGAATGGAATAGGATGGAATGGAAAGGAAGGGAATTGAATGGAATGAAATGGAATGGAATGAAATGGAGAGGAATAAATTGGAATGGAAAGAAATGGAATGGAATGCTATGGAATGGAATGGAATGGAGTGATAATTAATAAAATGCAATGGAATGAGGAGGAATGTAATGGAGAGCAATGGAGTGGAACGGAGAGGAATGGAATGAAAAGGAGAGGAATATAATAGAATGGAATGGAATGGAGAGGAATGAAATGGAATGGGGAGGAATGGAATGGAATGACATATAATTGTGTGGAATGGAATGGAGCAGAGTGGAGTGGACGGGAATGGAGTGTAATGGAATGGAATTGAGAGGAATGGAATGGATTGGATTGAGAGGAAAGGAATGGAACAGAATGGAAAGGAATGGAGTGGAATGGATTTAAATGGAATAGAGTGGACTGGAATGGAGAGAAGTTTAGTGGAACGGAATGGAGTAGAATGGATAGAATGGAGAGAAATGGACTGGATAGAAATGGAATGGAGAGGAATGGAGTGGAAAAGAATTGAATGGTATAGAGTGGAATGAATGGAGTAGAATGGAGTGGAATGGAATGGAGTTGAATGGAAAGGAGTGGATTGGAGTGGAATGGAATTGAGTGGAATGGAAAGCAAAGTAATGGAATGGAGGGTAATGGAATGTAAGGAGAAGGAATGGAATGGAGAGGAATGGACTGGAGAGGAAAGGAATGGAATGGAATGGAAATAAATGGAGAGGAATGGAATTGAATGGAATTAAATGAATTGGAGAGGAATGAAATGGAATGGAATGAAATGGAATGGAATGGAACCGGTGGAATGGAATGGATGGGAAATTAATAGAATGCAATGGTATGAAAAGGAATGGAGAGGAATGGAAAGGAATGGATAGGAATGATATGTAATGGAATGGTAACGTATGATATGGAGTGGAATGGAAAGGTAGGTGATTGAATGGAGAGGAATGAAGCAGAATGGAATGGATTGTAGAGGAATGGAATGGAGAGGAATGAAATGGTGAGGAATGGAATGGAATTTAATTGAATCAGGGGAATATAATAGAATGGAATGGAATGGTTTGGAGAGTAATGGAAAGGAAAAAAGGGAATTTAATGAAATGAAATGGAAAGGAGAGTAATGATATGGAATGGAATGGAAGGTAATGGAAAAGAGAGGATTGGAATAGAATAGAATTGGAATGGAATGGAAAGGAACGGAGTGGAATGAAATGGCATATAAATGTGTGGAATGGAATGGAGCAGAGAGGAGTGGAATGGAATGGAGTGTAATGGAATGGACTTGAGAGAAATGGAATGGAATAAAATGGAGAGGAATGAAATGAAATGAAATGGAATTAAATGGTGAGAAATTGAATAAAGAGGAATGGAAAGGAATGGAATGGAATGGATATGAACGGAATGGAGATGAATGGAATGAAATGGAATGGAATCGAAATGAATGGAAAGGAAAGGATTGTAATGGAGAGGAATGGAATGGACTGGAAAGGAAATCAATGAAATGGAAGGGAGAGGAATAGAATGGAGAGGAGGCAATGGAATGGATTGGAATGGAATGGAATGAAATGGAGTGTAATCCAATGGAGAGGAGTGAAATGGTAGTGAATGGAATGGAATAGAATGGAGAGCAATGGAGTGGAATAGAATGGAGAATAATGGAATAAAAAGGATTCCAATGGATTGGAGAGGACTAGAATGGAATGGAATGGAATGGGAGTGAGAGTATTGGAATGGAATGGAATGGAAATGAATGGAATGGAGAGAACGGAATGGAGAGGAATGTAACAGATAGGAATGGAATGGAAAAGAATTTAATGGAGAGAAATGAAATAGCGTGGAATAGAATTGAATGGAATTAAATGAAATGGAATGGAATATGGAGGAATGGAATGGAGAAAAATGGAATGGAATGGAATGCAATGGAGTGGTGTGGAATGGAATGGAGTAGATTTGAATGGAATGGAGAGGAATGGAATGGAGAGGAATGGAATGGAAGGGAATAGAGTGGAATGGAACAGAATGGCAAAGAGGTGAATGGAAAGAAGTGGAGTGGAGTGGAATGGAGTGGAGTGGAGTGGACTGGAATGAAGTGGAATGGAATGGGGAGGAATGAAATGGTATAGAATGGAACGGAGTGGAGAGGAATGGAATTGAATGGAATAAAAAGGAATGGAATGGAATGGAGAGGAATGAAAAGGAATGGAATGAAATGAAATGGAGAGAAATGGAATGGAATGGAATCGAATGGAATGGAGTAGAAATTAAGAAACTGCAATGCAAGGAGGAGGAATGGAATGGATTGGAAAGGAAAAGAATGGAATCCAACACAGAGGAAAGGAATGGAAAGAGAGAAATGGAATAGAAATGAGTGGAGTGGAGAGAAATGGAATGGAGAAGAATGCAAGGGAATGGAATGAAATGGAAAGGATTGGAATGGAGAGGAATGGAAAGGAACGGAGATGAAAGATATGGAATGGAATGGAATGGAGAGGAAATATATGGGATGGAATGAAATGGAAGGGAATGGAATGGAGAGGAATGGAATGGAAAGGAATGGAATGGAATAGAGTGGAATGGAATGCAGTGGAGTGGAATGGGATGGAGTGGAATACAATGTAATGGAATGGAAAGGAGAGGATTGGAAAGGAATGGAGAGCAATAGATTGGAAAGGAATGGAATAGAGTGGAATGGAATGGAGTGGAGTGGAATGGAATGGAGAGGAATAGAATGGAATAGAGAGGAATAGAAAGAAATGGAATGGAATGGAATGAAAATGAATGGAATGGGGAGGGACAGAATGGAATGGAGAGGAATGGAATGGAATGGTATGGAATGGAATGGAATGGAGAGGAATGGAATGGGGAGGAATGGAATGGAGAAGATTTTAATGGAATAGAATGGAACGGAATGGAATGGAATGGAATGGAAAAGATAGGAGTGTGGAGGAATGGATTGGAATGAAATGAATGGAATGGAGTGGAAGATAATGGAATGGATTGGAATGGAGAGGAATGAAATGCAATGGAATGGAAAGGAATGGAATGGAATGAAATGGAATGTAAAGGAATGATATGGAAAGGAATGGAAGGTAGGTAATGAAATGGAGAGGAATACAGGAGAATGGAATGGAATGGAGTGGTATGGAATGTATTGGAATGGAATGGAGAGGAATTTAAAGGAATGGAATAGAATGGAATGATGTGGGAAATATTGGAATGGACACTAATGTAATGGAAAGGAAAGGATTGGAATGGAAAGGAGAGGAATGGAGTGGAATAGAATGAAATGGAGTGGAAATCAATGGACTGGAGTGGATGAATTGGAATGGAATGGATTGGAATAGGATGGAGAGCACTGGAGTGGAATAGAATGGAGAGAAAGGGAATGAAGTGGATTAGAGTGGAATGGAGAGGACTGGAATGGAATGGAATGGTATGAAATGGAATGGAAAGGAGTGTATTGGAATTGAATGGAATGGAATGGAATGGAATGGAATGGGACGGAATGGTATGGAATGGAGAGGAATGGAATAGAATAGAATTGAATGGAGAAGAATGTAATGTAATAGAGAGAATTGGAATGAAATGAAGTGGAATGCAATGGCATAGAATGGAGTGGAATGGAATAGAGTGGAGTGGAGTGGATTGGAATGGAGTGGAATGAAATGGAATGGAATTGAATGGAAGGGACAGGAAAGGTATCGAATGAACGGAATGGAAAGGAACTTAAAGGAGAGAAATGTAATAGATTGGAAAGGAATGGAATGAAATGGATTGGAATGGAATAGAATGGAGTGAACGGACTGGAATGCATTTAAATGGAATAGAGTGGACTGGAATGGAGAGAAGTGGAGTGGAATGGAATGGAGTAGAATGGATGGAATGGAGAGGAATGGACAGGTTAGAAACGGAATGGAGAGGAATGGAGTGGAAACGAATTGAATGTAAAGAGTGGAATGGAATGGAGTGGAGGGGAGTGGAATGGAATGGAGAGGAATGGAGTGGAACGGACAAGAATGGATTGGAAAGGAGAGGAATAGAATAAAATGAAATGGAGTGGAGAGGAATGGAATGGAGAGGAATAGAATGGAATAGATAGGAATGGTATGTAATGGAATGTGAACAAAAGATATGGAGTGGAATGGAAAGGTAGGTAATGGAATGGAGAGAAATGGAGTGTAATAAAATGGATTGAGGAATGGGAGGAGAGGAATGAAATGGAAAGGAATGGAAGGGAATTGAATGGGGGGAATGGAATGAAGAGGAATGGAATGGAATGGAATTGAATGAGGGGAATGTAATATATTGGAATGGAATCGAATGAAGAGTAATGGAAAGGAAATAAAGGGAATTTAATGGAATGCAATGGAAAGGAGAGAAATGATATGGAATGGAATGGAACGAAGGTAATGGAATGGAGAGGAATGGAATAGAATTGAATTGAATGGAGAGGAATGGAATGGAATGGAGACAAATGGAAAGGAACGGAATGGAATGCAATGTCATATAATTGTGTGGAATGGAATGGAGCAGAGTGGAGTGGAATGGAATGGAGTGTAATGGAATGGATTTGAGAGGAAAGGAATGGAATGAAATGGATAGGAATGGAAAGGAATGGAATTTAATGGAGAGAAATTTAATAAAGAGGAATGGAAAGGAATGGAATCGAATGAAAATGAATGGAATGGAGAGGAATGGAATGGATAGGAATGGAATGGAATGGAAGGGAAGGGAATGGAATGGAAATGAATGGATCGGAGAGGAATGGAATGGAAAGGAATGGAATGGAGAGGAATGGAATGGAATCGAATGGAATGGAAAGGAAATTTATGAAATGGAAGGGAGAGGAATGGAATGGAAAGGAGGGGAATGGAATTGAATGGAGTGGAATGGAATGAAATGGAGTGGAATTTAATGGAATGGATTGAAATGAAAGGGAATGGAATGGAATGGAATGGAATAGAATGGAGAGAAATGGAGTGGAATAGAATGGAGAGAAATGGAATAAAATGTATTCGAATGGATTGGAGAGGACAATAATGGAATGGATTGGAATGGGAATGAGAGTAATGGAATGGAATGGAACGGAATGGAATGGAATGGAGAGGAATGGAATAGAATTGAATTGAATAGAGAAGATGTAAAGAAATGGACAGGAAGGGAATGGGTTGGAGTTTAAAGCAATGGCATAGAAGGGAGTGGAATGGATTTGAATGGAGGGTAGTGGAATGGAATGTTGTGGAATGGAATGGAATTGAGAGGAATGGAATTATGGATTGGACAGGAATGAATGGAATGAAATGTAATTGAAAGGAGTTTAATGAAGAGAAATGTAATACAATGGAAAGCAATGGAAATGAATGAAATGGAATGAAGAGGAATGGATTGGAGAGGAATTGAGTAGAATGGAATGGAATGGATTTGAGTGGAATTGATTTGAATGGCATAGAGTGGAAAGGAGGGGAGTGGAGTAGATTTGAATGGAGTGGAAGGGAATGGAGTGGAGTGCAGTGGAATGGAATGGAGTGGAATGGAATGAAAAGAAATGGAATGGAGAGGAATGGAAGGCAGAGGAATGGAATGTAATAGACAGGAATGGAATAGGATGGAATGGAGATGAATGGAATTGAATGGAATGAAATGAAATGGAATGGAATGGAGAGGAACGAAATGGAAAGGAGAGAAATGGAATGGAATAGAATTGAATGGAAAGGAATGCAGTGGAAATTAATAGAATACAATAGAATGAGGGGGAATGTAATGGAGAGAAATGGAATGGAATGGACAGGCATGGAATGGAAAGAAGAGGAATAGAATAGAATGGAATGGAATGGAAAGCAATGGAATGGAATGGATAGAAATGGAATGTAATTGAATGGAATGGAAAAGAATGGGGAGGATTGTAATGGAATGGAGGAGAATGGAATTGATGGAATGGAATGAAATGGAATTGAAAGGAATTTAATGGAGAGAAATATAATAGAGTGGAATGAAAAGGAAGGGAATGAAATATAGATGAATCGAATGGAGAGGAATGAATGGAGAGAAATGGAATGGAGAGGAATGGAATGAAGAGGAATAGAGTGGAATGGAATGGAATGGAGTGGAGTGGAATGGAATTGAATGGCATAGACTGGAATGGAGTGGAGTGGAGTTGAGTGGAATGGAATGGAATGGAGTGGAGTGGTGTGGAATGGAAAGGAATGAAATGGAAAATGAGGAACGGAATTTAATGGAAAAAAATGGAATGCAATGGAATGAAAAGGAATGAAATGGAATGGAATGGGGAGAAATGGAATGGAATGAAATAGGATGAAATTGAATTGAGTCGTAATAAATAGGATGCAATGGAGTGACAAAGAATGGAATGAAGAGGAATGGAATGGAACGGACTGGAATGGAATGGAAAGTAGTGGAAAAGAATAGTGCAGAATGGAATGGAGAGCAATGAAATCTAATGGAATGGAATGGTAAGAAATGGCATGGAATGGAATGGAAGGGAAGGGAATGGAAAGGAGAGGAATGGATTGGAAAGGAATGGAATGGAATAGAGTGTAATGGAATGCAGTGGAGTGGAGGGGAATGGAATGGAGTGCATTGGAAAGGAATGGAATGTCATGGAGAAGATTGGAATGGAGTGGAGAGGATTGGAATGGAATGGAATGGAAGGATTGGAATGGAATAGAGAGGGATGGAATGGAATGGAATTAAACAGAAAAGAGAGGAATGGATTGGAGTGGAGTACAGTGGAATGGAATGGAATGGAATGGAAGGAATGGAATGGAGAGGATTAAAATGGAATGGAGAGAAATGGAATGGAATGAATAAAATACAGTGGAATGAAAAAAATGAAATGGGGAGTAAAAAAATGGAATGGAGAGGAATGAAATGGAATGGAATCGAAAGGAGTGGAATGGAAAGAAAAGGAATAATATCGAGTGGAA
The DNA here is from genome assembly GCF_000164805.1 of Carlito syrichta. NCBI lineage: Eukaryota > Metazoa > Chordata > Mammalia > Primates > Tarsiidae > Carlito > Carlito syrichta. The sequence goes on from NW_007234852.1 coordinate 11,257, forward strand.
TGGCAACATAGCTAATGGAATGGAGAGGAATGAAATGGAATGGAATCGAAAGGAGTGGAATGGAAAGAAAAGGAATAATATCGAGTGGAATGGCAACATAGCTAATGGAATGGAGAGGAATGGAGCGGAATGGAATGAAATGGATTGGAAAAGAATTTAATGGAATGGAAAGGAATGGAATGGAATGGATTGGAATGGAATGGAGAGGACTGGAATGGAATGGAATGGAATGGAATGAAATGGAATGGAATTGAATGAATGGAATGGAGAGGAATGGAATGGAGTGAAAAGGAATTTAATGGAGAAAAATTTAAGAGAGAGGAATGGAAAGGAAGGGAAATGAATGTAATGGGGAGGAACAGAATGGAATGGAGAGGAATCGAATGGAATGGAATGGAGAAGAATGGAATGGAATGGAAAGGAATTAAATGGAGAGAAATTTAATAGAGAGGAATGGAAAGGAATGGAATGAAATGAAAATGAATGGAATGGAGAAGCATGGAATGGAGAGGAATGTAAACGAGAGGAATGCACACATTGATGTTATATCCTTGTCTCAGAGGCGACCTTCTCAATAGGCCTTCATAGGCCTCAGCTGTGTGGTTACAGATGTTGGCTCTCAACAGTGGGGTGCAGTGGAATGGAATGGAATGGAAAGAATGGAATGGAGAGGATTGGACTGGAATGGAAAGGAATGGAATGGAATGGAATGGAAATGAACGGAATGGGGAGGAATAGAATGGAATGCAGAGGATGGAATTGAATGGAATGGAAAGGAAAGGAGTAGAATGGAATAGAAAGGAATGATATGGAGTGGAATGGCATGGTAGGTACTGGAATGGAGAAGAATGGAGCAGAATGCAATTTTATTGAGAGGAATAGAATGGAATGGAATGGAAGGCATTGGAATGGAGAGGAATGCAATGGAATAGAAAGGAATGATTTCGAATGGAATGGAATGGGAGGTAATGGAATGGAGAGGAATGGAATGAAATGGAGAGAAATGGAATGAAGAGGAATAGAAATGAATGAAATTGAGAAAAATGGAATGGAATGAAATGGAATGGTAAGGAATTTAATGGAGTGAAATGTAATAGTGCAGAATGGAATGGAATGAAATGGAATGGAGTGGAATGGATTTAAAGGGAATAGAGTGGACTGAAATGAAGAGAAGTGGAGTCGAATGGAATGGAGTAGAATGGAGACGAATGGACTGGATAGAAATGGAATGGAGAGGAATGGAATGGAAACGAATTGAATGGCATAGGGTGGAATGGAATGGAGTGGAGTAGAGTGGATTGGAATGGAGTGGAATGGAAAGGAGTGGATTGGAGTGGAATGCAATTAGTGGAAAGAATGCAAAGGAATGGAATGCAGGGAAATGGAATGGAGAGGAAAGGAATGATATAGAATGGAGAGGAATAAAATTGAATGGAATTAAAAGGACAGGAATGGAAAGGAGAGGAATGAAATGGAATGGAATGAAATGGAATGGAGAGAAATGGAATGAAATCGAATCAAATGGAATGCAATGGAGTGGAAATTAATAGAATGGAATGGAATGGAGAGGAATGATATGGAATGGAATGAAACAGAAGGGAATGCAATGGAAAGGAATGGATTGAAAAGGAATGCAATGGAATGGAATGGAATGGAGTCGAGTGGAATGGAATGGAGTGGAATAAAATGGAATGGAATGGAGAGGATTGGAATGGAATGGACACGAATGGAAAAGAAAGGAGAGGATTGTAATGCAATGAAGAGGAATGCAATGGAATGGAATAGAGTGGAATGGAATGGAGTGTAGTGGAGTGGAATGGAATGCAATGGAATGGAATGGAATAGAGAGGAATAGAATGGAATGCAGAGTAATGTAATGTAAAGTAATGTAATGTAATGTAATGAATATGAATGGAATGGGGAGGAACAGAATGGAATGGAGAGGAACAGAATGGAATGGAATGGAATGGAATGGAGAGGAATGGAATGGGGAGTAATGGAATGGAGAAGATTGTAATGGAGTAGAATGGAATGAAATGGAATGGAATGGAATGGAATGGATTGGAGAGTAAGAGTGGGGAGGAATGGAATGGAATGAAATGGATGGAATGGAGTGGAAGAAAATGGAAAGGAATGGAATGGAGAGAAATGGATTGCAATGGAATGGAATGGAAAGGAAAGGAGAGGAATGGAGAGGAATGGAATGGAATGGAATAGAATGAAAAGGAATGATATGGAATGGAAAGGAAAGGTAGGTAATGGAATGGAGAGCAATGGAGCAGAATGTAATGTAATGGAGAGGTATGGAATGGATAGGAATCGAATGGAGAGGAATAGAATGGAATGGAATGGAGAGTAATGTAATGGAAGGGAGAGGAATGGAATGGATAAAAGGGGAATGGAATGGAATGGAAAGAAATGGAGTGGAAATCAATGGACAGGAGTGGAATGAAATGGAATGGAATGGAATAGAAAGGAGAGCAAAGGAGTGAAATAGAATGGAGAGAAATGGAATGAAATGGATTTGAAAGGAAAGGAGAGGACTGGAATAGAATGGTATGTAATGGAATGGAAAAGGGAGTTTTGGAATAGAATTGAAAGGATAGGAATGGAATAGAATAAAATTGAATAGAGCAGATTGGAATGGAATGGAGAGGGATGGAATGAAATGGAGTGGAAGGGAATGGCATAGAATGGAGTGAAATGGAATAGAGTGGAGTGGAGTGGAATGGAATGGAATGGAATAGAATGGAATGGAGTGGAATGGAATTGAATGGAGTGGAGAGGAAAAGAATGGAATGAAATGGAATGGAAAGGAATTTAATGGAGAGAAATTTAATAGATTGGAAAGGAATGGAATGGAATGAAATGGAGTGAAATGGAATGAAGAGGCATGGAATGGAATGGAATGAAATGGAATGGAGTGGAATGGATTTAAATGGAATAGAGGGGAATGGAATGGAGAGAATTGGAGTGGAATGGAATGGAGTAGAATGCAGTTAAATGGATAGGAATGGAATGGATAGAAATGGAATGGAGAGGAATGGAGTAGAAAGGAAGTGAATGGCATAGAGTGGAATGGAATATAATGGTGTGGCATGGAATGGAATGGAGTGGAATCGAAAGGAGTGGAGTGGAGTGGAATGGAATGGAGTGTAATGGAATACAAAGAATGGAATGGAGAGGAATGGAAGGAGAGGAATGGAATGGAATTGAATGGAGAGGAATGATATTCAATGGAATTCAAAGAATTGGAATGGAATGGAGAGGAATGAAATAAAATGGAATTAAATGGAATGGAGAGTAATGGAATGGAATGGAATCGAATGAAATGGAATGGAGTGGAAATAAATAGAGTGTTATGGAATGAGAAGGAATGGAATGGAATGGGATGGAGAGGAATGGAATGGAACAGACAGCAATGGAATGGAAAGAAAGGAATAGAATAAAATGGAATGGAGTGGAGAGGATTGGAATGGGGAGGAATGGAAGGGAATTGAATGGAACGGAAACGAATGGAATGGAGAGGAATGGAATGGATAGGAATGATGTGGAATGGAGTGGAAACGAGTGATATGGAGTGGAATGGAAAGGTAGGTAATGGAATGGAGAGGAATGGATTGGAATGGAATTGAATAGAGGAATGGAATGGAGAGGAATGAAATGGAGAGAAATGGAAAGGAATGGAAAGGAAATGAATTGAAGGGAATGGAATGGAGAGGAATAGAATGGAATGGAATGGAATAAGGAGAATGTAATAGAATAGAATGGAATGCAGAAGGTGTAATGAAATGTAGAGGAATGGAATGGAATGGAGTGCAATGCAATGGCATAGAATGGGGTGGAATGGATTGGAGAAGAGAGGAGTGGAATGGAATGCAGTGGAATGGAATGGAATGGAGAGAAATGGAATTATGGAATGGAATGGAATGAAATGTAATGGAAAGGAATTCAATGGAGAGAAATGTAATAGAGTACAATGCAGTGGAATGGAATGAAATGGAGTGGATTGGAATGGAGAGGAATGGAATGGAGAGGAATGAAATGGAAAGGAAGGGAATGGAGTGGAATAGAATGAAATGGAGTGGAATTCAATGGTCTGGAATGAATGAAAAGGACTGCAATGCAATGGAATGAAATCGAATGGAGAGCAATGGAGTGAAGTAGAATGCAGGGATATGGAATAAAATGGATTCAAATGAAATGGAGAGGACTGGAATGGAATGGAAAGGAATTGGATGCAATGGAAAGGAGAGTATTGGAATGGACTGGAATGGAAAGTAATGGAGAGAAATTGAATAGAATAGAATTGAATGGAGAAGATGTAATGAAATGGAGAGGAATGCAATGGAGTGGAGTGGAATGCCATGGCATAGAATGGAGTGGAATGCATTGGAATTGAGTGGAGTGGTTGGATAGCAGTGGTATGGAATGGAATGCAGAAGAATGGAATTATGGAATGGACAGGAAAGGAATAGAATGAAATGGAATGGAAAGAAATTTAATGGAGAGAAATGGAATAGAGTGGAATGCAATGGAAAGGAATGAAATGGATGGAATGGAATGGAGAGGAATGGAATGGAGTGGAGTGGAGTGCAGAGGAATGAAATGGAGAGGAATGGAATGGAGAGGAATGGAGTGGAATGGAAAGGAGTGGAATGGAATTGAATGGCATAGAGTGTAATGAAATGGAGAAGAGTGGAATGTAGTGGAACGGAATGGAGTCGAGTGGAGTGGAATGGAATGGAAAGGAATGGAATTGGGAGGAATGGAAGGTAATGGAGAGTAATGAAATGGAATGGAAGGGAATCGAATGATATGGAGTGGAATGGAAAGGTAGGTAACGAAATGGAGAGGAATGGAGCTGAAAGGAATGGAATACAGAGTAATGGAATGGAGAGGAATGAAATGGAGAGAAATGGAAAGGAATTGAAAGGATTAAATGGAAGGGAATGGAATGGAGAGGAATGGAATGGAATTGAATGAGGGGAATGTAAAAGAATGGAATGGAATGGAATGAAGACAAATTGAATGGAAATAAAAGAAATTTAATGGAATGGAATGGAATGGAGAAAAATGATATGGAAAGGAATGGAATGGAAGGTAATGGAATGGAGAGAAATGGAATACAATAGAATTGAATAGAGAGGAATGGATTGGAATGGAAAGGAATGGAATGGAACGGAGTGGAATGGAATGGCATATAATTGTGTGGAATGGAATGAAGCAGAGTGGAGTGGAATGGAATAGAGATGAACGGAATGGAATTCAGAGTAATGGGATGCAATGGGATGGAGAGGAATGGAATGGAATGAAATGGAATTTAATGGAGAGAAAATTAATAAAGAGGAATGGAAAGGAATGGAATGGAATGAAAGGAATGAATGGAATGGAGAGGAATGGAATGGAGAGGAATGGAAGGGAGAGGAATGGAATGAATGGAATGGAATGGAAAAAAATTGATGAAAAAGAAGGGACAGGAATGGAATGGAAAGGAAGGGAATGGAATGGAATGGAGTGGAATGGAATAGAAGGAAGAAAAGTGGAGTGGAATAGAATAAAGAGAAATGGAATAAAACGGATTGGAATGGAATGGAGAGGACTGGAATGGAAGGGAAAAGAATGGATAGAATGATATGGAATGGAAAGGAGAGTATTGGAATGCAATTGAATGGAATGGAGAGTAATGGAATAGAATAGAATTAAATGGAGAAGATGTAATGAAATGGAGAGGATTGGAATGGAATAGAGTGGAAGGTAGTGGCACATAATGGAGTGGAATATATTGGAGTAGAGTGGAGTGGAATAGAATGGAGAGGTATGGAATGGAATGGAGAGGAATGGAATTATGGAATGGTCAGGAAAGTAATGGAATGGAAAGGAATTTAATGGAGGTATATGCAATAGAGTGGAATGCAATGGAATTGAATGAAATGGAGTGGAATGGAATGGAGAGGAATGGAATACAGAGGAATGGAATAAAGAGGAAAGGAGTGGAATGGAATGGAATGGAGTGGAATGGAATTGAATGGCATAGAGTGGAATGGAAAGGAGAGGAGTGGAGTGGAATGGAGTGGAAAGGAAAGAAGTGGAGTGGAGGCGAATGGAAATTAGTGGAATGAAATGGAAAGGAATGGAATGGAGAGAAATGGAATGGAATGGAAAGGAATGGAATGGAGTGGAGAGGAAAGGAATTGAATGGAATGAAATGGAATGGAATGGAAATAAAAGGAATGGAATGGAATGGAGAGGAATGGAATTGAATGGAATGAAATGGAATGGAATGGAGAGGAATGAAATGGAATGGAGAGAAATGGAATTAAATGGAATAGAATGGAGTGGAAATTAATGGAATGCAATGGAATGAGGAGGAATAGAAAGGAGAGGAATGGAATGGGAGAGGAATGGAATGGAAAGGAGAGGAATAGAGTAGAATGGAATGGACTGGAAAGGAATGGAATTGAATGGAGAGGAATGAAATGGAATGGAATGGAATGGAATGAAATAGAGTGGAATTCAATGGGCTGCAGTGGAATGAAATGGAATGGAATGGAGAGGAATGAAATGGAATAGAGAGGAATGGAATTGATGGGATGGACAGGAATGAAATGGTATGAAATGGAATGGAAAGAAATTTAATGGAGACAATTTAATAGAGTGGAATGCAATGGAATGGAATGAAATGGAGTGGAATGGAAAGGAGAGGACTGGAATGGAGAGGAATAGAGTGGAATGGAATGGAGTGGACTGGAATGGATTTGAATGGCATAGAGTGAAATGGAATGGTGTGAAGTGGAGAGGAATGGAGTGGAATGGAATGAAGTGGAGTACAGTGGAATGGAATGGAGTGGAATGAAATGGAAAGCAATGGAATAGAGAGGAATGGGATGGAGAGGAAAGGAATGGAATGGAAAGGAAAGGAATGGAATTGAATGGTGAGGTATGGAATTGAATGGAATGAAATGCAATGGAATGGAATGGCGAAGAATGAAATGGAATGAAATGAAATGGAATGGATAGAAATGGAGTGGAATGGAATCGCACGGATTGGAATGGAGTGAAAATTAATAGAATACAATGAAATGAGGAGGAATGGAATGGAGAGGAGTGGAATGGAACGGAGAGGAATGGAATGGAAAGGAGAGGAATAGCTTATTACAGAATGGAATGGAGAGGGATGGAATCTAATAGAGAGGAATGATATGGAATGGAATGGAAAGGAAAGGTGAGATATGATATGGAATGGAAGGGAATGTAATAAAGTGGAATGGAATGGAGTGGAGTGGAGTGGATTGGAAAGGAATGGAATGGAATGGAGAGTATTGGATTGAAATGGAGAGGACTAGAAAGGAATGAAATGGAGAGGATTGGAATGGAATGGAGAGGAATGGAATGGAATGGAATAGAGTGGAATGGAATGGAGTGGATTGGAGAGGAATGGAATGGAATAGAATGGAGAGGATTGGAATAGAATGTAGAGAAATGGACTGGAATGGAATGGAAATGAATGGAATGGGGAGGAACAGAATGGAATGGAGAGGAATTGAATGGAAGGGAATGGAATGGTATGGAAAGCAGAGGAATGGAATGGAGAGGAATGGAATGGAATGGAAAGGAATGATAAGGAATGGAATGGCAAGGTAGGTAAAGGAATGGAGTGGAATGGAATGAAATGAGGAGGAAAAGACTGGAATGGAATGGAATGGAATGGAAAGGAATTGAATAGAATTGAAAGGAATGATACAGAATGTAATCTAAAGGTCAGTAATGGAATGGAGAGGAATGGAGTGGAATGGAATGGAATGGAGAGGAATGGAATGGAGAGGAATGAAATGCAGAAAAACGGAATGGAATGGAATGGAAATTAATGGAAAGGAACGGAATGAAAAGGAAAGAAATGGAATGGAAAGAAATTGAATGATGGGAATGCAATAGAATGTAATTTAATGAAGAGAAATGGAATGGAAAGGAATGGAGAGAACTGATATGGAATGTATTGTAATGGATGGGAATGGAATGGAGAGGAATGGAATAGAATAGAAGAATGTAATGGAATGGAGAGGAATGGAATGAAATGGAAAGGAATGGAATGCCATAGAATGGAGTGCAATGGTATGGAGTGTAGTGGAGAGGAATTGAATGGAGTGGAATAGAATGGAATGGAGAGTAATGGTATTGAATGGAAAGGAGAGGAATGAAATGAAGAGAAAAGGAAGGAATCGAAAGGAAATGAATGGAAGGGAATGGAATGGAGAGGAATGGAATGAAATGGAATGGAATTGAGTGAGGGAAATTTAATAGAATATTATGGAATGGAATGAAGAAAAATGAAATGGAAATAAAAGGAATTTAATGGAATGTAATGGAATGGAAAGAAATGATATGGAATGGAATGGAAGGTAATGGAATGGAGAGAAATGGAATACAATAGAAATGAATGGAGAGGAATGGATTGGAATAGAGAGGAATGGAATGGAACCCAGTGGAATGGAATGGCATATAATTGTGTGGAATGGAATGGAGCAGAGAGGAATGGAATGGAATGTAGAGGAATGGAATGGAATTAAATGGAATTTAATGGAGAGAAAATTAATAGAATGGAAAGGAATGAAATGGAATGAATGGAATGGAGAGGAATTGAATGGAGAGGAATGGAAGGGAGAGGAATGGAATCAACGGAATGAAATGGAAAAGGAATTAATGAAATGGAAGTGAGAGGAATGGAATGGAAAGGAGGGGAAGGAATGGAATAAAGTGGATTGGAAAAAATGAAGTGGAATTCAATCGACAGGAGTGGAATGAAAGGGAATGGAATGGAATAGAATGGAGAAAAATGGAATGGAATAGAATAAAGAGAAATGGAATAAAATGGATTCGAATGGAATGAATAGGACTGGAATGGGAAGGAAAGGAATTGAATGGAATGGGAAGGAGATTGTTGGAATGGAATGGAATGGAGATGAATGGAATAGAATAGAATTGAATGGAGAAGATGTAATGAAATGGAGATGATTGGAATGGAATAGAGTGCAATGCAGTGGCATATAATGGACTGGAATATATAGGAGTAGAGTGGAGTGGAATAGAATGGAGAGGTATGGAATGGAATGGAGATGAATGGAATTATGGAATGGACAGGAAAAAAATGGAATGGAAAGGAATTTAAGGGAGATAAATGTAATAGAGTGGAATGCAATGGAATGGAATGAAATGGAGTGGAATGGAATGCAGAGGAATGGAATGCAGAGGAATGGAATAGAGAGGAAAGGAGAGGAATGGAATGGAATGGAATAGAGTGGAGTGGATTGGAATTGAATGGCCTTGAGTGGAATGGAATGGAGTGGAGTAGAGTGGAATGCAGTGGGAAGGAAAGGAGTGGAGTGGAGTGGAATGGAATTGAGTGGAGTGGAATGGATTTGAGTGGAATGGAATGGAATGGAGAGGAATGGAAGGGAGAGAAACTGAATGGAATGGAAGGGAATTGAATGGAGAGGAATGTACCTGAATGGAATGGAATGGAATGGAGAGGAATGAAATGGAATGGAGAGAAATGGAATTAAAAAGAATCGAATGGAAATTAATAGAATGCAATGGAATATGAAGGAATAGAAAGGAGAGGAATGGAATGGAATGGAGAAAATGGAATTGAAATAAGAGGAATGGAATAGAACGGAATGGAATGAAAAGGAATGGAATGGAATGGAGGGGAATGAAATGGAATGGAATGGAATGCAGAGGAGACGAATGGAAGGGAAAACAAGGGAATGGAATGGAAAGGAGTGGAGTGGAGGGAAATGGAGTGAATTTCAATGAGCTGGAGTGGAATGAAATGGAATGGAATGGAATGGAGAGGAATGAAATGGAATGGAGAGGAATGCAATTGATGGAAAGACAGGAGTGGAATGGTATGAAATGGAATGGAAAGGAATTTAATGGAGACAAATTTAATAGAGTGGAATGCAATGGAATGGAATGAAATGGAGTGGACTGGAATGGTGAGGAATAGAGTGGAAAGGAATGGAATGGAATGGACCGGACTGGAGTTGAATGGCATAGATTGGAATGGAATAGAGTGGAGTGGAGTGAAATGGAGTGGAATGGAATGGAGTGAAATGCAGTGGAATGGAATGAAGTGGAATGAAATTGAAAGCAATGGAAAAGAGAGGAATGGGATGGAGAGAAATGGATTGGAAAGGAATGGAATGGTGAGGAATGGAATTGAATGGAATGGAATGGAGAGCAATGAAATGGAATGGAATGTGGTGGAATGGAGAGAAATGGAGTGGAATGGAATATAACAGTATAGAATGGAGTGGAAATTAATAGAAGCAATGGAATGAGGAAGAATGGAATGGAGAGGAGTGGAATGGAACAGAGAGGAATGGAATGGAAAGGAGAGGAATAGCTTAGTACAGAATGGAATGGAGAGGAATGGAATCTAATGAAGTGGAATGATATGGAACGGAATGGAATGGAATGGCGAGATATGATATGCAAAGGAATGGAATGGAAGGGAATGGAATAGAGTGTAATAGAATGGAGTGGAGTGGAGTGGAATGGAATGGAGTGGATTGGAAAGGAATGGCATGGAATGGAGAGGATTGGATTGGAATGGAGAGGACTATATGGCAATGAAATGGAGAGGATTGGAATGGAAGGGAGAGGAAAGGAATGGAATGGAATTAAATGGAATAGAGTGGATGGAAAGGAGTTGAGTGGAGAGGAATGGAATGGAATGGAATACAATGGAATGGAAAGGAATGGAACGGAATGGAGACAAATGGAATGGAATGGAATGGAATGGACATCAATGGAATGAGGAGAAACAGAATGGAATGGAAAGGAATGGAATGGAAGGGAATGATATGGTATGGAAAAGAGAGGAATGGAATGGGGAGGAATGGAATGGAAAGGAAAGGAATGATATGGAATGAAATGGAAAGGGAGGTAAAGGAATGGAGTGCAATGGAGCGGTTTGGAATGAATTGGAGAGGAATGGACTGGAATGGAATGGAATGGAGTGGAATGCAATGGAACGATAAGGAATGTAATGGAATAGAAAGGTATGATATAGAATGTAATGGAATGGTAAGTAATGGAATGGAGAAGAATGGAGTTGAATGGAATGGAATGGAGAGGAATGGAAGGAAGATGAATGGAATGGAGTGCAATGAAATGGAGAGAAATGGATAGGAATGGAATGGAAAGTAATGGAATGGAACGCAATGAAATGGAGAGAAATGGAAAGAAAGGAATTGAATGAGGGGAATGCAATAGAATGGAATAGAATGAAGAGAAATGGAATGAAATGGAAAGGAATGGAAAGTAATGATATGAAAAGTATTGTAATAAATTGGAATGGAATGGAGAGGAATGGAATAGAATAGAATTGAATGGGAGGAATGGAATGGAAGAAAGAGGAAAGGAATGGAATGGAGTGGAATGGAATGGCTTATAATTGTGTGGAATTTAATGTAGCGGGTGGAGTGCTATTGAGTGGAGTGTAATGAAATGCAATTGAGAAGAATGCAGTGGAATTGAAAGGAGAGGTATGGAATGGAATAAGATTAAATGGAGAGAAATTTAATAGAGACGAATGGACAGGAAAGGAATGGAATGGAATGCAATGCAATAGAGAGGAAGTGAATGGAATGGAGAGAAATGGAATAGAGAGGAAGTGAACGGAGAGGAATGGAATTGAACGGAATGGAATGGAATGTATAGTAATGAAATGGAAGGGACAGGAATGCAATGGAAAGGAGGGAATGTAATGGAAAGAATGCAGAGGAATGGATGAAGAGGAATTGAATGGAATGGAGAGTAATGAAATGGAAGGGAGAGGAATGGAATGGAAAGGAGGGGAATGGAATGGAATGTAATTGAATAGAATGGAATGGAGTGTAATCAATGGACTGGCATGGAATGAAATGGAATGGAATTGAATAGAATGGAAAGCAATGAAGTGGAATACAATAGAAAGAAATGGAATGAAATGAATTCGAATGGACTGGAGAGGATTGGAATGGAAAGGAATGGTATGGAATGGAATGGAAAGGAGAGTATTGCAATGGAATGGAAAGGAATAGAACGGAATGGAATAGAATGGAGAGGAATTGAATAGAATACAAATGAATGGAGAAGAATGTAATGGAATGGAGAGGAATGTAAACAAATGGAAAGGAATGGAATGGCATAGAATGGAGTGCAATGGTATGGAGTGGAGTGGAGTGGAATTGAATGGAGTGGAATGGAATGGAATGGAATGGAATGGAATGGAATGGAATGGAATGGAAAAGAATGGAATGGAGTGGAATGAATTTGAAAGTAATAGAGTGGACTGCATTGGAGAGACGTGGAGTAGAATGGAATGGAGTAGAATGGAATGGAGTGGAATGGAATGGATAGAAATGCAATGGAGAGGAATGCAGTGGAAAGGAATTGAATGGCATAAAGTGGACTAGAATGGAATGGAGTAAAATAGAATGGAATGGAAAGGAATGGAATGGAATATATAGTAATGCAATGGAAGAGAAATGGAATACATTAGAAATGAAAGGAGAGGAATGGATTGGAATAGAGAGGAATGGAGGGAGTGGAATGGAATGGCATATAATTGTGTGGAATTGAATGGAGCAGAGTGGAGTGGAATGGAATGGAGAGTAATTGAATGGAATTGAGAGTAATGGAATGGAATGGAATGGAGAGGAATGGAGTGGAATGAAATGGAATTTAATGGAGAGAAAATTAATAAAGAGAATGGAAAGGAATGGAATGGAATGAATGGAATGGAGAGGAATGGAAGGCGGAGGAATGGAATGCAATGGAATGGAATGGAAAGGGATTTAATGAAATGGAAGGGAGAGGAAAGCAATGGAAAGGAGGGGAAGGAATGAATAGAGTGGATTGGAATGAAATGCAGTGGAATTCAGTCGACTGGAGTGGAATGAAAGGGAATGGAATGGAATGGAATAGAATGGAGAAAAATGCAGTGGAATAGAATAAAGATAAATGGAATAAAATGGATTCAAATGGAATGGAGAGGACTGGAATGGAGGGAAAAGAATGGAATAGAATGGGAAGGAGAGTATTGGAATTGAATGAAATGGAGAGGAATGGAATAGAATAGAATTTTATGGAAAAGACATAATGAAATGGAGAGGATTGGAATGGAATGGAGTGGAATTCAGTGGCATATATTAGAGTGGAATATATAGTAGTAGAGTGGAGTGGAATAGAATAGAGGGGTATGGAATGGAATGGAGAGGAATGGAATTATGGAATGGACTGGAAAAAAATGGAATGAAATGGAATGGAAAGGAATTTAAGGGAGATAAATGTAATAGAGTGGAATGCAGTGGAATGGAAGGAAATGGAGTGGAATGGAATGGAGAGGAATGGAATGGAGAGGAATGGAATAGAGAGGAAATTAGGGGAATGGAATGGAGTGGAATGGAAATGAATGGCCTAGAGTGGAATGGAATGGAGTGGAGTAGACTGGAATGCAGTGGGTAGGAAAGGAGTGGAGTGGAGTGGAATGGAATTGAGTGGAATGGAATAGAAAGGAATGAAATGGAGAGGAATGGAAGGGAGAGAAATGAAATGGAATGGAAAGGAATGGAAAGGAATTGAATAGAGGGGAATGGAATTGAATGGAATTAAATGTAATGGAATGGCGAGGAATTAAATGGAATGGAATGAAATGGAATGGAGAGAAACGGAAATAAAAGGATCGCAAGGAATGGAATGGAGTGGATATTAATAGAATGCAATGGAATGAGGAGGAATAGAAAGGAGAGGAATGGAATGGAACGGAGAGGAATGGAATTGAAAGGAGAGGAATAGAATAGAACGGAATGGAATGGAACGAAAAGGAATGGAATGGAGTGGAATAAAATGGAAAGCAATGGAATGGAGAGGAATGGGATGGAGAGGAATGGATTGGAAAGGAATGGAATGGTGAGGAATGGAATTGAATGGAATGGAAGGGAGAGGAATGGAATGGAATGGAATGAATTGGAAGGGAAAGAAATGGAATCGAATTGAGTCAAACGGTATGGAATGGAGTGGAAATTAATAGAATGCAATGGAATGAGGAAGAATGGAATGGAGAGGAGTGGAATGGAACGGAGAGGAATGGAATGGAAAGGAGAGGAATAGCTTAGTACAGAATGGAATGGAGAAAAATGGAATCTAATGGAGAGGAATGATATGGAATGGAATGGAATGGAATGGCGAGACATGATATGCAAAGGAATGGAATGGAAGGGAATGGTATAGAGTGTAATGGAATGGATTGGAGTGGAGTAGAATGGAATGGAGTGGATTGGAAAGGAATGGCATGGAATGGAGAGTATTGGATTGGAATAGAGAGGACTAGAAGCCAATGGAATGGAGAGGATTGGAATGGAATGGAGAGGAATGGAATGGAATTAAATGGAATAGAGTGGAATGGAATGGAGTTGAGTGGAGAGGAATGGAATAGAATGGAATAGAATGGAATGGAGAGGATTGGAATGGAATGGAGAGAATTGGAATGGGAATGAATGGAAATGAATGGAATGAGTAGAAACAGAATGGAATGGAAGGGAATGATATGGTATGGTAAGGAGAGGAATGGAATGGGGAGGATTGGAATAGAATGGAAAGGAAAGATATGGAATGGAATGACAAGGTAGGTAAAGGAATGGAGTGGAATCGAGTGGAATTGAATGAAATGGAGAGGAATGGACTGGAATGGAATGACATGGAATGGAATGGAGTGGAATGGAATGCAATGGAATGGAAAAGAATGGAATGGAATAGAAAGGAATGATATAGAATGTAATGGAGTAGTAAGTAATGGAATGGAGAAGAACGGTGGGGAATGGAATGGAATGGAGAGGAATGGAATGGAGATGAATGGAATGGAGAGGAATGAAATGGAGAGAAATGGAAAGGAAAGGAATGGAAATTAATGGAATGGAACGCAATGAAATGGAGAGAAATTGAATGGAAAGGAATTGAATGAGGGGAATACAATAGTATGGAATGGAATGAAGAGAAATGGAATGAAATGGAAAGGAATGGAGAGAAATGATATGGAATGTATTGTAATGGATGGGAATTGAATGGAGAGGAATGGAATACAATAGAATTGATTGGAGAGGAATGGAATGGAAGAAAGAGGAAAGGAATGGAATGGAGTGGAATGGAATGGTTTATAATGGTGTGGAATTTAATGTAGCGGGTGGAGTGCTATTGAGTGAATTGTAATGAAATGCAATTGAGAAGAATGCAGTGGAATGGAATGGAATAAAATTGAATGAAGAGAAAAGTAATAGAGACGAATGGATAGGAAAGGAACGGAATGGAATGGAATGCAATGGAGAGGAAGTGAATGGAATGGAGAGCAATGGAATAGACAGGAAGTGAATGGGGAGAAATGGAATGGAATGGAATGGATAGTAATGAAATGGAAGGGAGAAGAATGGAATGGAAAGGAGGGAATGGAATGGAAAGAATGGAAAGGAATTGATGAAGAGGAATTGAATGGAATAGAATGGAGAGTAATGAAATGGAAGGGAGAGGTATGCAATGGAAAGGAGGGGTATGGAATGGAATGGAGTGGAATGCAATGAAATGGAGTGTAATCAGTGGACTGGAGTGGAATGAAATGGTATGGAATTGAATAGAATGGAAAGCAATGGAGTGGAATACAATGGAAAGAAATGGAATGAAATGTATTCGAATGGACTGGAGAGGACTGGAATGGAATGGAATGGTATGGAATGGAATGGAAAGGAGAGTTTTGGAATGGAATGGAAAGGAATGGAACGGAGTGGAATGTATTGGAGAGGAATACAATAGAATACAAAGGAATGGAGGAGAATGTAATGGAATGGAGAGGAATGTAAAGAAATGGAAAGGAACGGATTGGCATAGAATGGAGTGCAATGGTATGGAGTGGAGTGGAGTGGAATTGAATGGAGTGGAATGGAATGGAATGGAAAGCAATAATATTGAATGGAATAGAGAGGAAAGGTATGGAATGATATGGAATGGAAAGGAATTTAATGGAGAGAAATGTAACAGTGGAATGGAATGGAATGGAATGAAATGGAGTGGAATAAATGGACAGGAAAGGAATGGAGAGGTTTGGAATGGAATGGATTGGAATGGAATGGAATGCAATGCAATGGGATGGAATGGAATGGAATGGAATGGAGTGGAATGAATTTGAAGGGAATAGTGTGGACTGGATTGGACAGAAGTGGAGTAGAATGGAATGGAGTAGAATGGAATGAAGAGGAATGTAATGGATAGAAATGCAATGGAGAGGAATGGAGTGGAAAGGAATTGAAAGGCACAAAGTGGACTGGAATGGAATGGAGTAGAATGGAATGGAATGGAGTATATAGTAATGCAATGGAAGGGAGAGGAATGGTATGAAAAGGAGGGGAATGGAATGGAAAGGAATGGAGAGGAATGGATGAAGAGCAATGGAATGGAATAGAATGCAATGGAATGGAATGGAATGGAATGTAGAGTAATGAAATGGAAGGGAGAGGAATGGAATGTAAAGAAGGGGACTGGAATTGAATGGAGTGGAATGGAATGAAATGGAGTGTAAGTCAATAGACTGAAATGGAATGGAATCGAATGAAATTGATTTGGATGGAGAACAATGGAGAGGAATACAATGGAAAGAAATGGAATGAAATGAATTCGAATGGAATGGAGAGGACTGGTATGGAATGGAATGGTATGGAATGGAATGGAAAGGAGAGTATTAGAATGGATGGAAGGGACCAAAACGGAATGGAATGGAATGGAGAGGAATGGAAAAGAATAGAATTGAATGGAGAAGAATGGAATGGAGAGGAATGGAAAGAAATGGAAAGGAATGGAATGCCATAGAATGGAGTGCAATGGTATGGAGTGGAGTGGAGTGGAATTTTTTTTTTAACAATCAGTATTTTTTATTATGGTTTTGTGGTGTACAGTTAAAGTTTAGGTGTACAATTACGTTTCATACAGGTTTCCTGTTGATAAGAGGTATTTTTCCATCCCCTGACAGATATTTGCTACTGTTAATCCCATCCCTCTTCCCCCCATAGTTTCCCAGTACCGTCAGTCATTTTCTTATACTCTTGCATTGGATGTTCAA
>NW_007234853.1:0-7395 GCF_000164805.1 Carlito syrichta
AGAGTAATAATTACTCTGACTTACTGATGACCCTAGATTCATTATTCCTGATTTTTAACTAAATATAAGCATATAATATGTACTTTATGTTTGACTCCTGTCACCCACCTTTCTATTTGTGCAATTCACCCAGGTTGCATATGAATGTAGCTTTTTTCATTATCATTGCTGTATATATTTCCATAGTGTGCACACAAATAATTTTTTATCGACTATCCTAACAGAGTTTCTTTTATTCTGGAGATACTCTAATAGGTAGTGTTCTGGGCATTCTATGGCCAGTCTTATGCTATATTGATATATTTATTATTAGTGAAAACTTAAGAGTTTCTATACCTCTGTTATCCCTTCAGAACTCAATCCTTCATACTTTTACCTTTTAATGTAATCACATGTTATTATTCATTTAATATTCTCTACATTTCTCTGCACCCTCATTGACTTTGACTCTTCCCACAGTCATGTTTTCTCAAAGTTCCTATATTCTTTTACTCATACACTTTGATATGCACTCTTATTCTTTTATTTTTGTCTTAGATTTCACAAAAACAGCAATTAATCTAGTATTAAAGAGAATATTCCCACTAACTATATTGTACAGTTATACCACATAACTCATAGGACATACAATTGATATGTGTCAGGCTAAAATGCAGACACAAACCACATATCCTATTTCCATTCAATCAAATCTCACCCCATATTTACATCTGCAAGCACCAAATCAATCACATGTAAAACCATAACTCAATCTAAGCCAATATGTTGCAAACTAATACACACCAAGCACACTACATATGCCACACACCAAATGACCACAATGTGTACATAATGCACATGCCAGACATGTTAATGAAAATCTTGATATTCTTGAACAGCTAAATAAAAATTGCGAGCTTGATTAACATTTGAAATGGACAGTGATATACAATTATGGATATTCAATTTTTTCAAAATTACAAATGTATCAATTTTTTTTCATTTGAGATTGTGAATCTATGGGAAAACAAGGCAGAAGATGGACACGTTAAAAACCTGGAGTAAGGTAAACAGCACCCAAAGTCTTAGTCAGGATTGGGCGGGGGTTGTATAACGAGCCTTAGAGCAGGAGCCAAGCAGGAGCCAGGTAGATACACAGAGTATTGAATTGTATCATTGCCTGCCCAGGCTAGCGATAACAGTACAGGACAAAATACTCCTATGGAGGGGAGGGCAGTGAGGGTAGGGTGGTGAAAAAGCGGGGAAAGGGGAGTGGAAGGGAAGCAGCTGCTCCAGCTGTGCTTGTCCATGCATGGACCTCTGACCTCTGCAGTTTCTTCAGGAATTTTGTTTTTTCCTGTGAAGAGAATTGTATAGAAGGGATTAGAGTGTAAGCTCCATCTTGGTTCCATGTTAAAAATTTCAGAAGAAAATTTGTTCAGAATAGTGGAAGTCAGTAATTCTGTTATATTATACGTTCTGACTCCATCAGAAATGCAGGATTAGTGTATATTGTGCATTCCAATCCAAATAGATGGCACTGTATCCAAAACCCAGAACCCAATGATATTACAAATCTTTCATGTACAGACATGTTAGGGTTTAGCAGTATGTAGAATTCATTTCCTGTGGGTGCATGGGCCATGTATGGTTTCAGAGTTTAACAAATGATGTTCAGAATATTTGTTATGTGAACACATGAATGGAATGAATATTCATTCCATCTCTATGACCTTTGTTTCATGTTGTAGGAACCTCAGACGGATGCAACCTGGATGCTCTTGGTATGATGATACCCCTGTCCCTGAGTCAAAAGAATCATCCTGCGAATCAGAGTACTTCTCCTTTGACTCCTTTTTATACATTCTTGCTTCTGCTGGTAAGGAGAAAGAACAGTAAAGTCTAGATGCAGATACCTGTAGAAATTCAGCTCAGCATCTCTGCTTGGCCACTGACAAAAAGATATAATCTGAACCCTGTCATAACCTTCCTCTTAATTGAACATCCAGGTCTCTTTTCTTTACCATCAACATATTTTATATTTGTAGGGGAGGAAAAATACTCTATTTCTACATTTGTGAAAAAATAGTATCATATTGGGGAGGTAGTTGAATTCATAACCACACTTTCCACACCTGTCATATTTTCAATTAAATCTAAAAGTGAAGAATTGGCATACAATTAAATCATAGCTATTAGTACTCCAGTCATGTTTGTCAGTAGAAACTATAGAAGAGCTACATTTACATGGTCAGTCAACCATGCTTCGGTGTACCCTAAAAAGAATGTCTTGTTGAATATAAGTTCACAGTCTATAAGTGCAAAATACACATGCCTTTACTTCAAACCCTACAAACAATATGTTTGTAGTCTGAGGAAGTTAATTTTGTTGAACAATTTTTTAGGAATGGTATATAAGAATATTTAAAACTATTAAACATGTTAAAACATAATCAAAACACTGTCTAGAAATAAAAGAGATTTTAAAATAACCAAATAGTAATTTCAGAAGTAAGAAAAATTATTGTCACAGCACTTTAAAAAGTATGGGTAGGTTCAACAGCAAGTCAGACATAAACAAAAAACAAAAGAGTGAGCTCCATGAGAGAGCTGAGGAATTACCTATGATATAAATAAGAGAAATAAATGAAAAGAGAAAGGAGAGATTCACATAAATGAGGATAAAATATGAAAGTCTGATATATACCAAACTGAAATTACTGATGCTGAAAACAAATATACAAAATGTGCTAGAGAAACTCAAAGATATAAGATTGAGAACCTTACAGAATTGTTGAAAGACGTATATCTTTAGAATTAAGACACCAAAACTCATTACAAGATAGGCAAAATAAATTCACACTCAAGTAAACACTACTAAAAATTTAGAGTCTCAATAACAAAGACTTTAACAAAAATATAGAGAAACACAGAATACCTTGTAAAAGAATGATTTGACAAACAATCAACTTTTTGACAACAATTATAGGAATCTAATGATAATATAATAGTGTTTGAAGACAATAGTTTTAATCATAGAAGAGTAAGAGAGAAATAAAGACTTTTTAAGATAGAAATGACAGAAAAAATTGAAAAATTTATTTAGAAAAGTTAAACTGCTCATAGAGAAAACATAACAGCCAGGAACAAATGGCAACCTAAAAAGTTGTTGGGTGAGTGAATATAGATTGTCTTTGATGATTTAAACACTAAAAATAATAATATATAATTCAGAACTTCTGAAACAAATGCAATAAAAGTGTTGGATGGTAATAATATGTAGGGGCTGAAAATGCATGTATTTTCAGCTCCATCTAGTGCTCAGACAAAGGCTAAAACCATTGGCTCAAAAAATCTGCACTCAAGAAAGTAGAGAAATTAGATACATGGGACTTAACTACTTAGATCCTATTGAAAAAGACCCCTGTTCAATAGAGTATATGGAGAACCTGAATTTTAGGGTAGCATATTTACTTTTTTACTGTTAATTGCTATAAAAGTTATAATAAAGTCAGTAGTCTGAGTCAACATAGATTTGTTTATATAAAGTCCTGAAAGTCTCAGAAGTCTAAAGGATGTCTTATAGTATAATCAAGGATTTTATAAGGCAGGTTTATTCTAGAATATCAAGTGGAGAATTCTTTTGTTTCTCCTAACTCTTAGATTTTCTTGCACTTCTTGTTTTACAGTCGCTTTGTCTTTTAACTCTAACCTCGTCCTTCCGTTTTTATCTTTCCTCTCTTAGCTTTGAACATGATCTCACTGTCTTACAACACCCGCACAAATCAGGACCATTTCCCCTCACAGGATTCTCAATTGCATCTGCAAAGACTTCTTGCCTTTTAAAGTAACATACATAATTTGTAGGGATTAAGATATGGGCATCATGGGGTGGGAGACATTACTCAATTCTCCACAATTGGGATAAATATATTAAACAAAATGTCATATGTTGAGTAACAAAACCAAATGTTAAAATATTTCATATTGACTACACTCAATATCACAGCACGGTTCCAACACACACATACACATATGTACACACACACACACACACACATACACACAGTGTGTTCATCCAGCCACCAACAGCTGACTTTGAACAGAAAACAGATTTTGCAGTCTCCATGTGTGTCTGACATACAGTAAGCAATTATAATGTATTTAATAAATGAAAGATTGGATGTATCTTTTTTAATTTCAATGCAATTTAATGAAAATCTTGAAGACACAAAAGCATGATATTAAGCCAGCTGATATTACTGAAAAAGGAAAACCATCTTTTTTGTTTCTGATAACCAGAAGGATACAGAGAGATGCACCTAATGGGAAGCCAACAGATTCTGCTTCTGCATTAAAGAGTGAGGCAAAGATTCCTATCTCATGTTCCCTTGCAGGGCAAGAATTTTAAAAGATTTTAAATGAATTTTCACACTATGACCTTAAATAACCAACTACCCTCTGATGCACACATGAATTTTCACCCCATCACACCTAATTAATGTCAGCATGATATGCTCTCAGGTTCATGTACAGAAATTCTCATCCCTTCATATTTCATGCCCTATTCCAATTTCCTCCTAAACACACACTTTCTCATAAACCCATCCTCACACATTAAACATCATTTCACAGCATATGCATTTCTCAAAATTGCCTTTTCCTAACTTCATTCTTTCAACATCACAATCACTAACTCACACAAATAACCTACTCTTGTACAACTCTATTTCACATTACCAATGCATGAAGCTATTGCAATCATATAACCCCTTCTCAAACTCCTGTCTTTCCCAATTTCTATCATTTGACATAAGTAGCTCACATAATCTCTTTTCTATCCTCTGTTGCAAGGTCAGTCTATAACATTTTACTCTATCTGGAGATCTCACAAAATTATTCAGCTCCACACAGTTTCTCATATAAACCACAAATCTATTGTATAAATGCATACACATCAATAGCACATGACATACAGGTGACATGATTCATTGAAGATGAAATAACTATACCAGTACAAAACTATGCTGCAAACACACAAACACATCATTCTCACAACTTCACATACTGTAGCAATCCTACCCTAAACTCAATACATACAATCATTAAAAAAAAAAAAAATCTTCGGTTATGAATCAAGTGTAAATAAATTTCATAAGATCGATTTACTACCATGGACCTTCTCAGACCACAGTGGAATGAAAATAAGTATTAATACCAACAAAGCTCCCCCAAAACCAACAAAGACATGGACACAAAACAGCATGATGCTGGAAAACTTCTGAGTCAACATGGAATTCAAAACAGAAAAGATTCCTGGAAATACATTAAGAAGAAGTAACCTCTTACCAAAATCTCCAGGATGCCATGAAAGCAGTACTAAGAGAGGAATTCATATCTCTGTGAACATACAGGAATAAAATGGAAAGATCACAAGTTGACAACATAAGAAATTACCTAAGGAAGTTGGAAAAGCAAGACCA
This sequence comes from Carlito syrichta, assembly GCF_000164805.1. NCBI lineage: Eukaryota > Metazoa > Chordata > Mammalia > Primates > Tarsiidae > Carlito > Carlito syrichta. Next base: position 5,463 of record NW_007234853.1, read on the forward strand.
TCAATACCCTAACTTCAGCAGAAGAATCCAGATCTCCAAAATAAGAACTCAAATATGAGACATAGAAGACAAAAAAAATAATAGAAAAAAATCAACAATACAAAAACCTGGTTCTTGGAAGGATAAAAAAGATTGATGGACCCCTAGCCAGATTGACCAAGAAAAAAGGAAAAAGTCCAAATAACCATAATCAGAAATGCTAAAGATCAGGTGACAACTGACCCTGAAGAAATATAAAAGATTATCAGAGATTACTATGTACATTTGCATGGAAACAAACTTGAAAACCTAAATGAAATGGAGAACTGTCTGACATCACACAACCTCCCTAGGTTGAAAAAGGAAGAAATTGAGACCCTAAATAGACCAATAACAACCCAGGAAAGTAACTCTGTAAATAAGAAAACTACCTACAAAAAAAAAATAACAGCCCTGGACCAGATGGCTTTCAGTAGAAATTTATAAAACATACAAGGAGGAGTTGATTCTTCTTATTGAAATTATTCTAGGCAATCAAGAAAGATGAAACTCACACCAAATCATTTTATGAAGGTAATATTACATGGATACCCAAACTGGGTAAAGATCCAATAAAAATAAAGAGAACTAGTGGTCAAAATCCTTAATGAACATAGATGCTAAAATTCTCAACAAGGTTCTAGCAAATTGATTCAAGAACTCATCTCAAAAACCATCCACCATGACCAAGTAGGCATCAACACCAAGATGCAGGGCCGGTTCAACATCCACAAGACTTTGAACATAAGTAAATACACCATTAGATGTAAAAACAAGAAACATGTGATTATATGTTTAGACACGGAAAAGGCTTTCAATAAAATGCAGCATATTTTCTTGATAATAACCCTCAGACACCTAGGCATAGATGGAACATACCTCAAAATAGTAAGAGCCATCTGCAGAAACCCACAGTCAACATACTGCTAAACAGACAGAAATTGGAATGATTTCCCCTGAAAACCAGAACAAGACAAGACTGCTCACTCTCACCCATCCTGTTCAATATAGTGTTGGAAGTCCTAGCTAAAACAATTCGACAAAAGAAGGATATCAGGAGTATCCAAATAGGAAAAGAGAAAGGTAAGTTATTCCTCTTTGCAGATGACATTATATCATGAATATTCAGAAAAAGCAATCAAAAACCTCCTTGCACTGATAAAGGATTTTGGCAAAGACTCAGGGTACAAAATAAATGTGCAAATGACAGTGGCACTCCTATACGACCAATGATAAACAGAGAAACCCAAATAAAAAGCATAATCTCATTCACAATAGCCAACCCCCAAAATGAAATACCTTGTCATCTTCCTAACCAGAGAAGTGAAAGACCTTTGCAATGAAAAGTACAAAACACCGCTCAAATAAATCAAAGATGAAACAAACAAATGGAAAAATATTTCATGTTCATGCATTGGAAGAATCAACATTGTTAAGATATCCATTCAATCCAAGGCAATCTACAGATTTTATGCACTACCCGTTAAATTGCCAGCTGTATATTTTTCAGACATGGAAACAACAATTCAGAAATTCACATGGAAACATAAACCACCAGAAATTGCCAAAATAATCCTCAGCAAAAGAAACAAAGCAGAAGATATCAAACTTCTAGATTTTAAACTTTATTACCAAGCTGCAATAATCAAAACAGCCTGGTGTGGTACAAAAACAGACATACAGACCAATGAAACAGGATAGAGATCATGGAAGCAGAACCTCAATTTCTCAACCAACTCATCTTCAACAAAGCCTCTACCAACAACACTGGGGAGAGGAGAACCTGTTCAGTAAATGGTGCTGGGAAAACTGTCTGACCACATGCAAAAGATTAAAACAATTCCCTTGCCTATTACCATACACAAAAACCAACTCCAAATGGATCAAAGGTCTAAACATAAAACCTTAAACTATA
>NW_007234854.1:0-6016 GCF_000164805.1 Carlito syrichta
CCAGTCTACAGGAAATGTCTTGGCATCCTGCAGAGTGAAGAAGGAAGCTGGGTAGTCGAGGTCGTCATATAAAGGAAACTACACGTCATATTGGTAAGGAAGCATAAGGAATCTTCCTTATATGAGTCCTTAGTCCCCAAACTACAGGCCGTCTTCCTAAGTGGTAACCTCGAATCAGATTTTTGAAGTAGGAATCTGGGTAATGGGAGTCCTCACATAAAGGAAACTTAACAGCCTATTGCTAAGTAAGAATGAGGAAAATGGGTTACTCGTGTCCTCAATCCCAAAAAAGCTTAAGGTCATCTTGCTATGGTCTAAACACGAATCATGGTGTTTTTGAGCATGAATCTGGAAAATGGAGTCCTTATTTACAGGCAACTACATGATCTTTTGCCTAGAAAGAATCAGTAATCTGAATTACACGAGTCCTCAATCCCAAAAATCTACAGATCGTCTTGGAAAGTTCTAAAAAGAATCAGTTTCGAAGCTGGATGTATCTAATGAGAGTCCTAATATACAGGAAAATACACAGACCCTTGCCAAGGGAGAAAAAGAATCGGGGTTATAACAGTCCTCAGTCCGTAAAATCAACAGGCCATATGCTGTGGGCTAAACAAGAATGAAGGTTTAGAAACTGGAACATATGCAGAATCTATATGATCTCAAGCTAAGGGCAACTAAGAAACCTCTTTTACACGGTACCTCTGTCACAATATCTACATGACATCTTGCTAATGGCAAAACCAGAATCAGAGTTTCTAAACAGAATTCTGGGGAAAGGGAGTCCTCATATACATATTTTACGTGGCTCCTCGGTAAAGAAGGATAAGGAATCTGTGATACACTAGTCCACAATCCAATAAATTCTCAGGTTGTCTTGCTGCGGTATAAACAAGAATCAAGGCTTCAATCTTATCTCATGTTTCAGAGATATTTGTCTTCTGGGTGTTATGAATCAGTCATTTCAGGACTCCAGCAACATTCTGGTCCTCTTGAGAATTGTAATCAGGTATCTGGTAGTACAAATCCCTTAAGTTCCTTGGGACAATTAAGGCCAGATTCCCGGAAAAAAAGTATCATATTGCCGTATTTGGATGTAACTTTGGTCTTAAGATGAACTTGGTAATCCTTAAATTTCCGTTTGTCCTTTATTTGCAGGGGGGTTTGAGGGTTTTGTTGTTGCCAAATATTTAGTACGTATTGTTAAAATGAACCAGGATCCATGGATTCCACGTCCCAAGGAAACATATGGGCATCTGCATTTTTGTACACAGCGTTTTGGAGTCCACATGGACAGGGAAATTCAGGGCATCTTGCTGAGAACGGAAAGGGAATCCGATGCTTGTAGTTCTCAATCGCCTAAATCTACAAAATCTCTTGAAGTGCTTTAATCAGCAATCGGGGATTCTATGTCTCCACCTATTTAGTTTGTCTTTTGAAAAGGGACCAGGAATCTTGGGTTCCAATTCCTCAAGAACTTTATGGGAGTCTTTCTCTTGATATCTAAACAACTGGAATTCTAGGTCACCAGGAAATATCTTGGTGTTGCTGAGAATGAAGCAGGAATTTCAGTAATGGGAGTCCTCATATACAGAACACTACACAATCTGTTGCTGTGGAAGAATAAGGAGTCTTTTTTACATGAGGCCCCCATCCCAAAAACCTACAGTCCGTCTTGCTACGAGATAACCACCATTCAGGATTTGGGAGTAAGAATCTGGATAGTGGGAGTGCTCATATACAGGAAACTGCACTGTCTATTGCTAAAGGAGAATAAGGAATCTGGTTTACACGTGTCCTCCATCACAATGAAACTTCAGGGTTTCTTCGTAACGGCTAAACCCGAATTTGGGTTTTTGAAGCATAAACTAGGGAAACAATCTCTTCATATTCAGGCAAATGCACTGATTTTTCCTAAGAAAGAATCAGGAATGTGGGTGATATGTTTGCTCAATCTTCAAAAAAGTATAGGGCGTCTTCCTAAGATCTAACAAGAATCAAGCTTTCGACGCATGTATCTGTGAACAGGAGTACTCATATACAGGTAACTGCATGGCTGTTGCTAAAAATAAGGAATCTGTGTTATACGCGTCCTCAGTCCTGAAAATCTACAGGGCACCTTGCTGACGGCTAAAGAAGAATCAGGGATTCGAGGCATGAATGTGGGTAATAGCAATCCTCATATATAGGAAACTACATGGCCTCTTGCTAGTGAAAGAGAAGAAATCTGTTTTCCACGGTTCTTCTATCAAAAAATCTACATGACTTCTTACTAAGGGCTCACCAAGAATCAGGGTTTGGAAAAAGGAAACAAAGGAAAGAGTGTCCTCACATACAGGACACTACATGGCCTCCAACTAAGTACGAAAAAAGAATCATTGTTGTACGCACTCTCAATCTAGAAAATTCCCAGGTTGTCTGATATGGGACAAAGAAGAAACAGATCTTCGAGCTCCCTAACTGTTTCAGAGCAATTTAACATTCAGATATTATGAATCGGTCATTTCCGGACTCCAGCAAGATTCTGTCCTCTTAAATAGTGTAAATGGTTTTGGGCACTCCAAGTCCCTTAGGTACCTTAGAACAATTAAGACCAATTCCAGGACAAAAAGAATCTTCTTGCCATATTTGGATATAACTCTGGTCTTAAGGTGAACTCTGTAATCCTTCCCCTTCGATATCTCTTTTTATTTTGAAACTGGACAAGGGTTTTGCACTTGCCAAATGTTTACTATGTACTTTTAATGGTAACCAGGAATCATGGAATCCACGAACCTAGGAAACTTTTGGCATCCGTGTTTTGATATACTGAATTTGGAAACCAAATCGACAGGAAAAATCAGGGCATCTTATTGAGAATAAAAAGAAATCCGGTCCTAGGAGTTCTCATTTTGCGGAATCTACAGGGCCACTTTATAAGGTTTAATCAGCAATCTGGGCTTCTGGGCCCCTACATTTTCAGAGCTACTTGCTCCATGGATTCAGTAAATCTGTCATTAAACATCCTCAGGATCTTTCAGATCCTCTTGTTTGTTGTAATCAACGATTTGGCCCTAGAAATCCTTTTGTTTCCTGGGACCATCTACGACAATAGTCATATTCCCCAGAATCAAAAGGTATATTGGTACAAAATTCTTCGATTCAGGTGACCTCAAAGTACAGAAAATTCTTGTGGGTGGGCAGGTAGGAATTGAGGTTTGTGTTTGCCATATTCCACATTTTGGGGAGTTCTTGTGAAGGGGAACCAGGAATCTTGGATTCCAGTTCCCAAAGAACATTATGGACGTCTTTCTCTTGATATCCAAGAAACTGGAGTTCTCGGTCACCAGGAACTGTGTCTGCGTCCTGAAGAGTGAAGCAGGAAGCTGGGTAATGGAGGTCATAATATACAGGAAACTATATGTCATGTTGCTAAGGAAGTGTAAGGAATCTTATTTACATGAGACCTCAATAAGATAATTACAGGCCATCTTCCTAAGAGGTAATAACCACGAATCAGGATTTGAAGCAGGATCTGGGAAATGGAAGTCCTCACATACAGGAAACTTCATTTCCTATTACTAAGTAAGAATAAGGAATCCACGTTACTCAGGTCCTCAATTCCAAAAAAGCTAAGGTCATCTTGCTATGGGCTAAACACGAATCATGGTGATTTTGAGCATGAATCTGGGAAATGGAGTCCTTCTTTACAGGCAACAACATGACCTTTTGCTAAGAAAGCATAAGGAACCTGGGTTACACGAGTCCTCAATCCCAAAAACCTACAGAGCATCTTGGAAAGTGTTAAAACGAAATCAGAGTTTCGAAGCAGGATTTATCTAATGAGTGTCCTATTATTCAGGAAAATACACAGACCCTAGCCAAGGAAGAAAAAGAATCGAGGTTATAGCACACCTCAGTCAGGAAAATCAACAGGCCTTCTGGTGTTGGTTAAATAATAATCAGGGTTTAGAAGCTTGAACAAGTGTAACAGCAGTCCTCATATACAGAATCTACACAATCTCTAGCTAAGGAAAAATAAGAAACCTGTTCTACACGGTTCCTCCCTCAGATTATCTACATGACATCTTGCTAGTGTCAAAACAAGAATCAGGGTTTCTAAACAGGATTTTGAGGAAAGGGAGTCCTCATATACCGGACATTACTTTGCCCCTCGCTAAGGTAGAATAAGGAATCTGTGATACACTAATCCACAATCCGAAAAATTCTCAGGGGGTCTTGCTGCGGTTTAAACAAGAATCAAGACTTCGAGCTCGTCTCATGTTTCATAGATATTTGGCTTGTGAGTATTATGAATCTGTCATTTCAGGTCTCCAGCAACATTCTGGTCCTCTTGAGAGTTGTAATCGGGTATCTAGTAGTACAAGTCCCTTAGGTTCCTTGCGACAATTAAAGCCAGATTCCCAGAAAAAAGTATCACTTTGCCGAATTTGGATGTAGCTTTGTTCTTAAGATGAACTTGGTAATCCTTAAATTTCCGTTTGTACTGTATTTTGAGAGGGGCTGAGGGTTTTGCAGTTGGCAAATATTTAGTAAGAATTATTAAAATGTAACCAGGATTCATGAAATCCACGTCCCTAGGAAACATCTGGACATCTGCATTTTCTATACACTCTTTTGAAATCCACATGGACAGGGAAAATCAGGGCATCTTGCTGAGAACGGAAAGGGAATCCCGTTCATGGAGTTATCATTCACCTAAATCTACATGGTCTCTTGATAAGGTTTAAACAGCAATCTGGGCTTCTATGTTGCCATGTTTTTAGTATGTCTTTTGAAAAGGTACCAGGAATCTTGGGTTTCAATTCATAAAGTACTTTATGGGAGTCTTTCTCTTCGTATCCATGCAACTGGATCTCTAGGTAGCCAGGAAATATCTTTACGACTTGTTGAAAATGAAGCATGAATTTCAGTAATGGGAGTCCTCATATACAGAACACTACACGACTTGTTGCTACGGACGAATAAGGAATCTTGCTTAAACGAGTCCTCCATCCCATAAGCCAACAGAACATCTTGCTAAGAGGTAAAAAACCATTCAGGATTTTGGATTACAAAACTGGAAAATGGCAGTCCTCATAAACAGGAAACTGCACTGTCTATTGCTAAAGGAGAATAAGGAATCTGGTTTACACGGGACCTCCATTCCAATAAAACGTCAGGGTTTCTTGCTAAAGGCTAAACACGAATTTGGTTTTTTGAAGCATAAACTAGGGAAATGAAATCCTCATATACAGACAAATGCACGGACTTTTCCTAGGAAGAATAAGGAATGTGGGAGACATGTTTTCTCAATCTCCAAAAATATATACGGTGTCTTCTTATGATCTAAACCAGAATCAAGCGTTCAACGCATGTATCTGTGAACAAGAGTACTCATATACATGTAACTTCACGGCTGTTCCTAAAAATAAGGAATCTGGGTTATACGAGTCCTCAGTCCTGAAAATCTACAGGGCATCTTGCTGACGGTTAAAGGAGAATCAGGGATTCGAGGCATCTATGTGGGTAATAACAATCCTCATATACAGGAAAATACATGGCCTCTTGCTAATAAAAGACAAGAAATCGATTTTCCACGGTTCCTCTGTCAAAAAATCTACAAGACTTTTTACTAAGGGCTAAACAAGTATCAGGGTTTTGAAACAGGAATCAAGGGAAAGAGAGTCCTCACATAGAGGAGACTACATGGCCTCCCACTAATTACGAATAAAGCATCATGGTTGTAGGCGCCCTCAATCCAAAAAATTCCCAGGTTGTCTGCTATGGAACAGAGAAGAAACAGATCTTCAAGCTCCCCACATGTTTCAGAGCAATTTAGCATTCGGATAATATGAATCGGTCATTTCAGGACTCCAACAACATTCTGGTCCTCTTAAAAGTTGTAAATGGTATTGGGCACTCCAAGTCCAATAGGTTCCTCAGAACAACTAACGCCAGATTCCAGGACAAAAAGAATCTTCTTGCCATATTTGGTTGTAACTCTGGACTTGAGTTGAACCCTGTAATCCTTCCG
>NW_007234855.1:0-4603 GCF_000164805.1 Carlito syrichta
CATACCCTTCTATTCTGATCCTCTGCTTTCAATTCGATTCCATTCTGTACCTTTCTTCTCTATTCCATTCCATTCAATTCCCTCTACTCTGCATTCCATTCCTCTCCATTCCATTCCATTCCTCTCTATTCCATTCCATTCCATTCCACTCATTTCCATACCATTTATTCCTATCAAATCCATTTCATTCCACTCTATTTCATTCCACTCCACTCCATTCCATTACAATCCTATCTATTTTATTTCATTCATTTCCATTGCTTCCCATTGCATTCGATTCCATTTTTTCCTTTCCATTCATTTCCTTTCCTCTCCATTCAATTCCTCTTCATTCCATTTTTCTTGATTCCATTCCATTCCATTTCCAATCATTCCATTGTATTCCAATTCTCTCCATTCGATTACTCTCCATTCCATTCTATTACATTACTCTCCATTCCATTCCATGCATTCCATTCCAATCCTCTCCATTCCATTCCATTTTTCTAAATACCATTACTTTCGATACCATTCCAATCCATAACATTCCTCTCCATTCCATTCCATTTCTTTCCTCTTGATTCCATTCTGCTGCATTCCATTCCAATCCATTCCTCTCCCTTATATTCTATTCCTCTCCATTCCATTCCATAACATTCCTCTCCATCCAATTCCTTTCCATTCCTCTCCATTCGATTACTCTCTATTGCTTTCCATTCCTCTCTATTCCATTCCATTCCATTCCAATTCTTTCCATTCCATTCCATACCATTCCTTTCCACTCCATTCCATTCCACTCAATTCCATTCCATTACATTGCATTCCATTCCATTCCATTTCTCCCGATTCCATTCCTTTCCATTTAATTCCATTCCATTCGGCTGTATTTCATTCCTCTCCTTTCCATTCCATTCCATTCTATTCCATTCCATTTCATTCCTCACCATTTCATTCCTCTCATTCCATTACAATACAATACACTTCAATCCATTCCATTCCATTCCATTCCACTTTTTAATTCCATGTTATTCCATTAGTCTCCATTCTATTCATTCCCCTCGATTCTATGCCCTTTCATTCCTTTTCATTCCATTTCATTCCTCTCCCTTCCATTCCATTCCTCTCCTTTCCATAACATTCCATTCCATTCCCTTCCTCTCCTTTCCATTCCATTCCAATCTATAACAGTCTATTGCATTCCTCTCTATTCCACTCCATTCCTCTCTATTCCATTCTTCTCAATTCCATTCCATTTATTTCCCTTCCACTACTTACCATTCCCTACCGTTGCATTCCTCTCCATTCTAATCCATTACAATACACTTCATTCCCTTCCATTCCATTGCATAACATTCTACTCTTCTCCATTTCATTCAATTCCATTGTATTCCGTTCGTCTCCATTCCTTTCCTATGCGTTCCTCTCATTTGCATTACTCACCTTTCCATTACATTCAATTCAATTCCATTGATCCATAACTTTCCATTCCATTCCATTCCATATCATTACACTCCATGATTCCATTCTACTCCATTCCTTCCCATTCCATTCCATTCCATTCCTCTCCACTCCATTCCATCCCTCTTCATTTCACTCCATTCCATTTTATTACTTTCCTTTACATTCCTTTCCATTCACTTCCTTTCCATTCCATTCCTCTCCATTCCATTCCTTTCCATTCCATTAAATTCCATGTTATTCCATCACTTTCCATTCCGTTCATTCTATTCATTCCATTCCATTCCATTCAACTCCATTCCATTTCATTCCTCTCCTTTATTTCCATTCCTCTCCATTCCATTTCATTCCATTCATTTCCTTCCATTAAATTCCATTCAATTCTTCTCCATTCTATTCCTCTCTATACCATTCCAATCCATTCCATTCCTCTCCATTCCATTCCTCTCCATTCCATCCCATTCCATTCCTGTCCATTTCATTCCATTCCTCTCAATTCCATTCATTCATTTCAATTCCATTCCTCTCTATTCCTTTCCATTCCGTTACATTCCTCTCCATTCCAATCAATTCCATTCCATTCCATTCCATTCCGCTCCTCTCCATTCCATTCCACTCCATTGCATTCCTTTCCTGTCAATTCCATTCCATTGCATTCGATTCCATTCCATTCCTCTCTTTTCCATTCCTTTCCAAATCATTGCATTCTATTGCATTCCTCTCCATTCTTTTTCATTCCTTTCCATTCCTCTCCAATCAATTCCATTCCATTCCATTCCATTCTATTCCATTGTATCCATTCCATTCCATTTCATTCCTCACCATTCCATTCCACTCCATTCGATTCCATTCCATTCCATTCCTCTCCATTCCATTCCATTCCTTTCCTCTACATTCAATTCCGTTCCATTCCATTCCATTGTCTTCCATTCAATTCAATTCAATTCTATTCCTCTCTATTCCATTCCATTCCGTTACATTCCTCAGTATTCCATTCAATTCCTTTCCGTTATTTTCCCTTCCATTCCTCTCCATTCCTTTCCAGTCCATTGCATTCCATTCCTCTTCATTCCTTCCCATTCCATTTTATTCCACTCCAATCCATTCCATTCCATTCCATTTCATTCCATTCCATTCCATTCCATTCCATTCCATTCCATTCCATTCAGATCCAATTCATTCCTCTCCATTCCATTCCTCTGCATTTCTGTCCATTTCATTCCTTTCCATTCCTCTCCATTAAATTCCTCTCCAATACATTGCATTCTGATCAACTCCATTCCATTCCATTCCATACAATTGCTCTCCATTCCATTCTATTCTATGACATTCTATTCCTCTGCATTACGTTCCTCTCCATTCAAATTCATTCCATGCCATTCCATTCCTCTGCATTACATTCCTCTCCATACGATTCCATTCCATTCCATTCAATTCCAATCCATTCAACTCCATTTTTACCATACCTTTCAGCTCCGTTTCGTTCATTCTACTGCATTCCATTTCATTCCATTAAATTCCACTCCTTTCCATTCCATTCCATTCCATTCCAATTCCCTCCAATCCTCTCCATTTCATTACTTTCCTCTGTATTCCTTTCCAATCATTTCCAACCATTCCTCTCTATTCCATTCCGTACCATTCCATTTATCTCCATTCCATTTTATTCCATTCCATTATATTTCATTCCTCTCCTTTCTTTCCATTCATCTCCTTTTCTTTCCATTCAATTCCAACCCATTCCATTCCATTCTTCTCTATGTCATTCCTCCCTATTCCATTCCAATCAATTCTATTCATCTCCATTCCATTCTATTCCATTCCATTCCACTCCATTCCACTTGTCTCCATTGCATTCCACTCCATTCCAGTCCATTTCATTCCTCTCCATTCCATATCACAGCATGCCACTTCACTCTATTTCATTCAACTCCATTCCATTCTATTCCATTCCTCTCCATTTCGTTCCATTCCGTTCCTTTCCATTTCGTTATGTTCCTCGCAATTCCATTCCATTCCATTCAATTCCATTCCTTTCCATTCCTCTCCATTCAATTCCATTCCTCTCTTTTCCATTCCTCGCCATTCCAGTAAATTCCATTCTTTTCCATTCTACTCCATTACATTCCATTACATCATACCTCTCCATTCCATTCCTTTCCATCCATTACATTACGAAACACTTAATTCCATTCCATTCCATTCTGTTGCATATCATTCCACTCCTCTTCATTCTATTCCACTCCATGGCATTCCATTCCTCTCCATTCTTTCCAATCCATTCCTCTCCATTCCGTACCTCTCCATTATATTCCATAACAACCTCTCCATTCCATTCCTTTCCATTCCTCTCCTTTCCATTACTCTCTATTGCTTGCCATTCCTCTCTATTCCATTCCATTCCAATCCTTACCATTCCATTCCACACCATTCCATTCCATTTCATTCCATTCCACTCAATTCCACTCAATTCCATTGCATTCCATTCCATTCCATTTCTCCCCATTCTATTCCTTTCCATTTAATTCCATTCCATTCGGCTGTATTTCAATCCTCTCCTTTCCATTGCATTCTATTCCAATCCGTTTCATTCCTCACCATTTCATTCCTCTCCATTCCATTACAATACAATACACTTCTCTCCTTTCCAGTCCATTCCATTCCATTCTTTTTAATTCAATTTTATTCCATTAATCTCCATTCCATTGATTCCTCTCGATTCCATGCCCTTTCATTCCTTTTCATTCCATTTCATTCCTCTCCTTTCCATTCCATTCCTCTCCTTTCCATTCTATTCCATTCCATTCCATTCCTTTGCATTCCATTCCTTTCATTTCCTTCCATTAAATTCTATTCAATTCTTTTCCATTCTTTTCCTCTCTATACCATTCAAACGCATTCCATTCCGTTCCAGTCCTCTCCATTTCATTCCTCTCCATTCAATACCATTCCATTCCTTTCCATTCAATTCTGTTCCATTCCATTCCATTGTCTTTCATTCCATTCAATTCAATTCTATTCCTCTATATTCCATTCCATTCCGTTACATTCCTCTCTATTCCATTCAATTCCTTTCCATTCCGTTCCCCTCCATTCCTCTCCCTTCCATTCCAGTCCATTGCATTCCTTTCCTCTCCATTCCTTCCCATTCCATTTTATTCCACTC
>NW_007234856.1:0-5692 GCF_000164805.1 Carlito syrichta
CCAGCTGGTTATCTAGGTAGCTAGGTAGCTAAGTCTGCTGACAAATGTGTGGGCTACATAGGTAGGTAGCTAGTTAAGTCAGCTGGTTTCCAGCTGGCTAGCTAGGTAGCTAGGCCTTAAATCAGCTAGCTAGTTAGGTTACCTAATTAAGTCAGCTGGCTTGACAGCTAGCTAGCTAGGTAGTTAGATAAAGTCAGCTGTCTAGTCTACTGGCAAGATAGTTAAGTCACCTAGTTAAGTCAGCTGGCTGGCTAGCTATATAGCAAGCTAATTAATTTAGATGACTAACAATCTGGCCAGCTATGCAAGTCAGCTAGTTATGTCAAGTGGCTTGACAGCAGACTAGCTAGATAGCGAGTGAGTTAACTCAGTTGTCTAGCCAGCTGACTAACTAAACAAGTCAGCTATTTAATTCAGCTGCCTAACCAGTTAGCCAGCTAGGTAGAGAGCTAGTTAAGTCAGCTGGCTAGGCATCAGGAAAACTAGTTGTCATCTAGTTGAGTCACATGGCCAGCCAGCTGTCTAGCTGGTTAAGTCAAGTAGTTAAGTCAGCTGGCTATCCAGCTGGCTAGCTAGGTAGCAAGTTAGTTAAGTGGGCTGGCTAGCAAATGGGATAGCTAGTTAAGTCAGCTAGTTAGTTCAGTTGGCTTTCCAGCTTGTTAGCTAGGTATCCTGCTGGGTAAGTCTGCTGGCTAGCCAGCTAGGTAGCAGGTAAAGACAGGTCATTAGTTCAGCTGGCCAGTCAGCTGGCTAACTAGTCAGCTGGCCAGTCAGTTGTGTAGCAGGTTAAGTCTGCTAGTTAAGTCATCTAGTCAGCCAGCTTTCTAGCTAGGTAGCTAGATAGTTGTCAGCTAATTAAGTCAGCTGGATAGCTAGATAGCTGGCTAGTTAACTCAGCTATATAAGACAGCTGTCTAGCGAGTTTTGTCAGTTAGCTAAGACAGCTCGCTACCCAGCTGCCTAGCAGAGTTGCTAGCTAGTTAATGGAGCTGGCTAGCCAGCTGGCTAGCTAGTTAAGCAACCTAGTTAAGTCAGCATGCAGCACAGCAGGTTAGCTAGGTAGGTAGGTAGTAAATTCAGCTAGCAAGCCAGCATATTATGTAGGTAGGTATCTAGTTAAGTCAGCTGGTCAGCCTTCAAACTATCTAGTTATATCAGCTAGTTAAGTCAACTAGCTATCCAGCTTCCTAGCCAGGTAGCTAGCTAGTTAAGTCTTTTGGACAGCCAGCTGGCTACTTTGTTAAGTCAGCTAGTTAAATCAGCTGGCTAGACTACTGGATACATATGTAGCTACGCAATTAAGTCAGCTGGCTAGCAGCTGGACAGATGGTTAATTCAGCTAATTTAGTCAGCTGGCTAACTAGCTGGGTAGCTAGATAATTCAGCTCATTAAGTCAGTTGTCTAGCCAACTGGCTAGATGGTTGAAAAGCAAGTTACATCAGATGGGTATCCTGCTGGCTCACTAGTTATTTAGGCTGGTTAAGTCCTCTGACTAGTTAGGAAGTTAACTAGTTAAGTCAGCTAGATATGTCAGCTAGATAGATAAGTCAGCTAGATAAGTCAGCTAGCTACATGACAGCTAGCTCGGTAGCTAGCTAGTTAAAACATCTATTTAAGTCAGCTGGCCAGCTATGTAGCTAGCTTATGTCAGCTAGTTAAGTCAGCTTGCTAGCCAGCTTCCAAGCTGAAATAGCTAGCTAGTTAAGTCAGCTGGCTAGCAAGCTATCTAGCTAGATAAGTCACCTAGTGAAGTCAGCACGCTGGACAGCAGGCGACGTAGGTAGTTAGGTAGTTAAGTCAGCTGGCAAGCCAGTGGTCTAGGAAGGTATGTAGCTAGTTAAGTCAGCTGGGTAGCCATTAGGTGTCTAGTTATGTCAGATATATTACTCAGCTGACTATTCACCTGTCTAGCTAAGTGGCTAGCTACTTAAGTCTGCTGGCTAGCCGGCTGAGTACTTTGTTAAGTCAGCTAGTTAAATCAGCTGGATAGCCTGCTGGCTAGCTAGGTAGCTAGGCAAATAATTCAGCTTGGTAGCCAGCTGGCTAACTAGATAATTCAGCTAGATAAGTCAGCTAGCAAGCCAACAAGCTAGCTTGGTATCTAGCTAGTTTTGTCAGCTGTCTAGCCAGATGGCTAGATAGTTAAGTGACCAAGTTAAGTCAGCTGACTAGCCAGCTGGCCAGGTGGGTAGGTTGCCTGTTATGTCAGCTAGTTAGACAGCTGGCTAGCAAGATAAGTCACCAAGTTAATTCAGATGTATAGGCAGCTGGCTAGATATGTAGCAAGCTAGTTAATTCAACTGACTAGAAAGCAGGCCAGCTAGTTAAAACAGCTATTTAAGTCAGCTGACTAGCCAGCTAGCAAGCTAGATAGTGACATAGTTAAGTCAGTTGGCTAGCTGACTGGCTAGCTAATTAAGTCAGCTAGTTAAGAAACCTAGCTATCCAGATAGATAGAGAGGTAGAGAGTTAGTTAAATCAGCTGACTAACCAGCTGGATATCTAGCAATGCCAGCTAGTTTAGTCACCTGGTGAGCCAGCTTCCTAGCTCGGTGATCAACTAGTTAAGTCAGATGGCTAACAAGCTGGCTAGCTAGTTAAATCACCTCATTAAGTCATTTGGGTAGTCAGCTCGATAGCTAGCTAAAAAGACACTTAATTCAGATGGCTAGACAGCTGTCTGACTAGTTATTTCAGCTAGTAAAGTCAACTGGCTAGCTAGGAAGCCAGCCAGTTAAGTCAGTTATATAAGTCAACTTACTTGCCAGATAGCTAGCTAGGAAGCTAGCTAGTTATTTCAGCTAGTAAAGACAGCTTGTTTAGTAGGTAATTAGCTACTTAAATCAGCTGGTTATGTCCGCAGGCTAGCTAGTTAATTCAACTAGTTAAGTCAGCTGGCTATACACCTGCCTTTCTTGAGTAGCTAGCTAGTTAAGTCAGCTGGCTAGCCACCAGGTGACTAGTTATGTCAACAAGATAAATCAGCTGGCTATTCACCTGACTAGCTAGGTAGCTAGGTAGTTTATTCTACTGGCTAGACAGCTGCTGCTTTGTTAAGTCAACTAGTTAAGTCAGCTGGCTAGCATGCTGGCAATGTAGGTAGCTAGGCAAAATTTTCAGCTGGCTAGCCAGCTGCCTAGCTAGTTAATTCATATAGGTAAGTCCGCTGGAAGCCAGGATGCTAGCTAGGTAGCTAGCTAGTTATGTCAGCTGTCTAGCCAGCTGGCTAGATAGTTAAGTGACCAAGTTAAGTCAGCTGACTAGCCAGCTGGCTAGGTAGGTAGCTTGACAGTTATGTCAGCTTGCTAGACAGCTTGCTAGCAAGATAAGTCACCTAGTTAATTCAGCTGTATAGGCAGCTGGCTAGCTATGTAGCAAGCTAGTTAATTCAACTGACTAGAAAGCAGGCCAACTAGTAAAACAGCTAGTAAAGTCAACTGGCTAGCCAGCTGGCTAGCTAGGTAGTGACCCAGTTCATCAGTAGGCTAGCTGGCTGGCTAGCTAATTAAGTCAGTTAGTTAAGAATGCTGGTTATCCAGATGGCTAGAGAGGTAGAGAGCTAGTTCAGACTGCTGGTTAGCCAGCTGGATAACTAGTAATGCCAGCTAGTTTAGTCACCTGGCTGGCCAGCTGCCTGGCTCATTAATCAACTAGTTAAGTCAGCTGGCTAACCAGCTGGCTAGCTAGTTAAGTCACCTCATTAAGTCAGTTGGCTAGCCATCTCGATAGCTGGTTAAAAAACTAGTTAATTCAGATGGCTAGATAGCTGTCTGGCTAGTTATTTCATTTAATAAAGTCAACTGGCTAGCTAGAAATCCAGTCAGTTAAGTCAGCTATTTAAGTTGGCTTGCTTGCTAGATAGCTAACTAGGAAGTTAGCTAGTTAATTTCAGCTTGCAAATTGAGCTGGTTTGCTAGGTAGCTAGTTAGTTAAGTCAGCTAGTTATGTCTGCTTGCTAGCAAGTTAAGTCAGCTCGTTAAGTCAGCTGGCTAGCCACCAGCCTAGGGCTAGCTAGTGAGTTAGGTGGCTAACTAGGCAGCTAGTTAGTCTCGCTAGTCAGCTACCTAGTTAAGTCAGCTAGGTCATCAGCTAACTAATCAGCTAAATCATTAAGTCAGCTAGCCAGTTAAAAAGCCAGCCATCTATCTAGTTAAGTAAACTAGTTAAGTCAACTGGCTAGACTGCTATCTAGCTAGGTAGCTAACTAGTTATGTCAGCTGTCCGGTCAGCTTTCTAGCTATTTAAGTCAGCTAGTTAAGTCAGCTGACTTGCCAGCTGTCTAGCTAGGTAGCAAACTAGTTAAGTCAGTTGGCTAGCCAACTGGCTAGCTATTTAAGTCCGCTAGTTAATTCAGCTGGCTTCCCAGGTGGCTTGCTAGGTAGCTAGCTAGTTAAGTCAGCTGGCTAGCCACCAGGCTGCTAGTGTTGCCAGCTAGTTTTGTCTGCTGGCTAGACAGCTGGCTAACTAGTTAAGTCAAGTAGTTGAGTGTGCTGGCAAACCAGCTGAATAGCTGGTTAAGTCAGTTAATCAATTAAAGTGGCTAGCTATCTCGCTAGCTAGGTCTCTCGCTCATTTAGTTAGCTGACTTGCCAGCTGGCTACCTGGTTAAGTCAGCTGGTTAACTCAGCTGGCTAGCCACATGGCCAGGTAGGTAGCTAGCTAATTAAGTCATCGGCTAACCCTATGGCCACCTTGTTCTGTCAGCAAGTTAAATGAGCTGGCTAGACGGATGGCTAGCTAGGTGGCTAGTTAAGCCGGCTGGCTATCCAACTCTCCAGCCAGGAAGCTGCCTAATTAATACAGATGGATGGCCAGCTGTACAGCCTGCTAACTGGCTAGCTTGACTCCTAGCCAACTAACCAGTCAGATAGCTAGCTAGTTTAGCCAGATGGTTAGCAGTCTAGCCAAATATGCAGCTAGCAACTTAAGTCAGTTGGTTAAACAGCTATCCAGCCAACTTCTTTGTCAGCTAGTAAAGTCAGCTAGCTATCCAGATAACTAATTAAATCAGCTAGCAACTCAGCTAACTATTCAGCTAGCTAGTTAAGACAGCTAGCTATACAGCCTGCTAGTCAGCTAGCTACATTGTCAACTAGATAGGTAAGTCAGCTAGTCAGGTAACTAGCCAGCTAGCTAGCTAGTTAAGTCAGCTAGCTAGACAGCTAGATAGTTTGCTATCTAGTTGTGTCAGATAGATAGCCAGCTAGCTAGTCAGCTAGCTAGTTGTCAACTAGCATATCAGCTAGGTATTTAGCACACTAGTCAGCTATCAACTGAGCTAGCTGGTCACCTAACTAGTGGGCTCACTCGCTTTCGATCAGGTCAGCTTACTAGTCGGCTCCCTTGCCTGCCAACCAGTCAGCACACTAGTCAGCTTGCTCACCAGCCAATAGGTCAACTAACTTGTCGCCTCGCTCACACGCCAACAAGTCTGCTAGCTAGTCAGCTTGCTCGCCAGCCGACTAATTAAGTGAGCTCACCAGTCGGCTCGTGTGCCACCTGACTAGTTAAGGCAGCTCGTCCATAACGTCATTCGCTGATCAACTATTTAAGTTGGCTCACAGGTCACCTCACTCACCAGCCTACAAGTTAAGTCCTCTGACCAGTTGGTTCACTCGCCACCAAACTAAAAGTCAGCTGACAAGTCACTCACTCACTGGCCAACTTGTTAGTCAGCTGACCAGTCAGTTC
>NW_007234857.1:0-2440 GCF_000164805.1 Carlito syrichta
TGGAATGACATGGAATGGAAGGGAATGGAGAGGATTGGAATGGAATGGAATCAATAGAAATGTATAGGTATGGAATGGAATTTAATGCAATGAAATGTAACGCAATTGAGAGGAATGGAATGGAAAGGAATGGAGAGAAGTGGAATAGAAAAATTGGAGTAGAAGAAATGAAATGGAGAGGCATGGAAGGGAATGGAATGGAATGGAGAGGAATGGAAAAGAATGGAAAGGGATGGAATGGAATAGAATGGACAGGATTGCAGTGGAATGGAGAGGAATGGAATGGAATGGAATGGAATGGAATGACATGCTATGGAAAGGAAAGGAATGCAGTTGAATGGAATGGAATGGAATGGAATGGAGAGGAAATGAGAGGAATGGAATGGAATGGAGTGGAGAGCAATGGAAGGCAATGGGATGGAGATGAAGGGAATGGTAGAGGAATTGAGACAAATGGAGAGGAATGAAGAGGAATGACCAGGAACATAATGTATTGAAATGGAAAGGAATAGGAAGGAATGCAGAGGAATACAGAGGAATGGAATTGAATGGAATGGAATGGAGTGGAATGGAATGGAAATAAACAGAGTAGAGAACAATGGAATGTAATGGAATAGAATGGAATGGAATGGAATGGAGAGAACGTGAATGCAATGGAATGGAATGTAGGGGAATGGAATGGATTGGAATGAAATGGAGTGGAAAGGAGACGAGATGAATGGAATGGAGTGAATGGTGTGGAATGATATGGGATGAAATTGAGAGGAGTGGAATGGAACGGAATGGAGATGAATGGATTGGAGAGGATGGAGGGAATGGAATGGAATGGAGTAGAATGGAAGAGAATGGAAAGGAATGAAATGGAATAGAATGGAAAGGAATGCAGTGGAATGGAGAGGAATGGAATGGAATGGCATGCTATGGAGAGGAATTGAAAGCAGTGGAATGGAGTGGAATGGAATGGAATAGAGAGGAAATGAGAGGAATGGAATAGAATGGAGAGGAGAGCAATGGAATGGAATGGGTTGGAGATGAAGGAAAGGTGGAGGAATTGAGACAAATGGAGAGAGATCAAAAGGAATGAACAGTAATGTAATGTATTGAAAAGGAATAGAACAGGAAGGAATGGAATGGAATGGATTGGACAGGAATAGCATGAAATGGAATTTAATGTAAAGGAATGGCATGAAATGGAATAGAATGGAAGGGAATAGAGGAAAGGAATGGAATGAAATGGAATGGAAAAGAATGGAGAGGGATGGAAAGACATAAATTGAAATGGAATGGAATTGAGAGGAATGGAATGGAATGGAGAGGAATATAATGGAATGGAGAGGAATAGAATGGAATGGTATAATTTAATGGAAAGTAATGGAATGGTGAGGAATGGAAGCAGAGGAATAGAATTGAGAGGAATGGAATGGAATGGAATGAAATGGGTAGGAATGGAATAGAGATCAATGGATTGGAGAGGAATGAAGATGAATGTAGAGGAATGGTGATTAATTGACAGGAATGATATGTATTGCAATGGAATGGAATGGAAAGGAATGGAATGGAGATGAATGGCAAGGAATGCTCTGGATTTGAATGGAAAGGAATGGAATGCAATGGAAAGGAATGAATGGGATGGAATGGAGCGATATGGATTGGAATGGCTGAGAGAGGAACGGAATGGAGAATAATCACCTGGAATGGAAAGGAAGGAAGAGGAATGGAAGGGAATGAAATGGAATGGGGAAGAATGGAATGGAACAGAGTGGGATGGAGAGGAATGGAATAGAACTGAATGATATTTAATGGAAAGGATTGGAGAGAAATGAAATGGAATGCAATGGAAAGGAATGGAATGGAATGGAATGGAGAGGGAAGGCATAGACTAGAATAGAATGGAATGCAATGGAATGGAGTGGAATGGAATGGAATCCTATGGAGAAGAATAGAAAGGAAAGGAATGGAAAGGAATGCCATGGAGAGGAATAGAGTGAAAATACTGGAATGGAATGGAATTACATGGAATGGAATGGAGAGCGATGGAATGGATTACAATGGAATGGAATGGAGAGGAATGTAATGGAATAGAATGGAATGAAAGGGAATGGAATTGATAGGAATGGATTGGAATGGAATTAAATGCTATGGGCAGGAATTGAATGCGGGGGAATGGAACAGAATGGAATGGAGAGGCACGGAGAGGAAATAATGGAATGGAATTTATTGGAATGGAATGGAATGAAACGGTGAGGAATAGAATTGAACGGAATGGTGATGAATGGAATGGAGAGGAATGAAGAGGAATGGACAGGAAAATATGCAATGTAATGGACTGGAGTTGAAAGGAATTGAATGGTATGGAATGGAGAGGAATGGCATGGAATGTAATGAAATGGGGACGAATGGAATGGAATGGAGTGGTAGGGAATGAAGAGGATTGAAAGGA
>NW_007234857.1:2460-29654 GCF_000164805.1 Carlito syrichta
GGAGTGGAATGGAATGGAATCCTATGGAGAAGAATAGAGAGGAAAGGAATGGAAAGGAATACCATGGAGAGGAATAGAGTGAAAATACTGAATGAAATGGAATTGCATGGAATGGAATGGAGAGCGATGGAATGGATTGCAATGGAATGAAATGGAGAGGAATGGAATGGAATAGAATGGAATGGAATGGAATGGAATGGAATGGAATTGATAGGAATGGATTGGAACAGAATGGAATGGAGAGGCACGAAGAGGAAAGTAATGGAATGGAATTGATTGGAATGGAATGGAATGGAATGAAACAGTGAGGAATAGAATTGAACGAAATGGAGATGAATGGAATGGAGAGGATTGGAGAGGAATGGACAGGAAAATATGCAATGTAATGGACTGGAGTTGAAAGGAATTGAATGGTATGGAATGGAGAGGAATGACATGGAATGGAATGAAATGGGGACGAATGGAATGGAATGGAGTGGTAGAGAATGAAGAGGATTGAAAGGAATGCAATGGAATAGATTGGAATGGAATGGAAAGTAATGGAATGGAATCGAATGGAGAGGAATGTAGGGAAATGAAATGGTGTGGAATGAAATGGAGTGGAATGGAATGGAATGGAGAGGAATGGAATGGAAAGGGATGGAATGGAATGGAATGGAGTGGAATGGAATGGAATGGAATGGAATGGAGAGGAATGGAATGGAAAGGAATGGAATGTACTTGGATGGAGTGAATGGATTGGAATGGAATAGACCGAAGTGGGGAGGAATAAAATGGAATGGAATTGAGGGAATTGAATGGAATGAAGAGTTATGGAACAAATTGAATGGATTGGAAATTCAGGGAATTTAAAGGAATGGAATGTAGAGGAATGGCATGGCATGGAATGGAGATGAATGAACTGAATTGGAATTGAAGTGAATGGAGAGAAATTGAAAGGAATGGATTTACTGGAATGGAATGGACAGAAGAGAAATGGAATGGAATGGAATCGATTGGAATGGAATGGAGAGGAATTGCATGAAATGGACTGGAATGGAGAGGAAAGGAATGGAGAGTAATGGAATGAAATAGAGAAATGAAATGGAAAGGAATAAAGAATGGAAGTGAATGGAATGGAATGGAACGCATAGAAGTGGAATGGGATGAAATACAGGGAATGGATTGGAATAGAATGGAATCTAACAGAATGTAGAGGGATGGAATGGAATGGAATAGAAAGGAGTAGAGAGGAATAAAATGGAATGGAATAAAATGGAATGGAATGAAGACGGAAGGAATGAAATAGAATGGATTAGAATGCAGTAGAATAGAGAAAAATGTAATGTAATGGAAAGGAATGTTATGAAGAGGATGGATTGCAGGGGAAGAGAATGGAATGGAATTGAACGGAGAAGAATGGAATGGAATAGAATCGTTATGAATGGAAGAGAATGGAATGAAGGTTAATGGAGAGGAATCAAACGGAAAGGAATGGAATGTAGTGGGATGGAATGGAAAGGATTGGAATGGAATAGAACGAGCGGGGAGGAATAAAAAGAAAGGAATTGAAGGAAATGGAATGGAATGGAATGATGAGGGATGGAATGGAATTGAATGGAACAGAATTCCGTGGAATGAAAAGGAATGGAATGGAATGGAAAGGAGAGGAATGGCATAAAATGGAATGGAATGGGGTGGAATAGAATGGAATGGAATCGCAGTGAGTGGAGAGAAATTGAATGAAATGGATGGACTGGAATGAAATGGACAGAAGAGGAATGGAATTAAATGGAGAGAAATTGCATGGAATGGACTGCAAGGAGAGGAGAGGAATGGAGATAAATGGAATGTAAAGGAATGAAAGTAGAGGAATGGAATATAATAGAAGGCAATGGAAGGGAATGAAAAGGATTGGAGTGGAATGGAATGGAATAGAGGAAATGGTTGTGAATGGAATGGAATGGAACGGAATGTAGAGGGATGGAATAGAATGAAATAGAACAGAGGAGGGAGGAATAAAAGGGAATGGAATTAAATGAAATGGAATGGAATGAAGTCGGATGGAATGGAAGGTAGAATGAAATGGAATGCAGTAGAAGAGAGAAGAATGGAACTTAATGGAAAGGAAAGCTATGGAGAGGAATGGAAGCAAGGGAATGGAATGGAATGGAACGGATAGGAATAGAGAGTAAAGAAATGGAAGGCAACGGAATGGACTAGAAAAGGATGGAAAGGAATGGAATGGAATGGAAAGGAATAGAGAGGAATGGAGAGGAAAGGAATGGAATGGAATTGAAGTGAATGGAATGGAATGGAATTGAGGTGAATGGAATGGAATGGGGAGGAATGGAGAGGCATGGCACAGACTGGAATGGAGTGGAATGGAATGGAGAGGGATGGAATGGAATGGTATGGAGAGAAATGGAATGGAATAGAAGGGAGAGGAGTGAAATATAGTGGAATGGAATGGAATAGAATGGAAAGGAAAGGAGAGGAATGAAATGGAGAGGAATGGAATAAAGAGGAATGAAATGAAATGGAGAGGCATATAAGGGAGAGAATGGATTGGAAAATAATGGAATGGTGAGGAATGGAATGGAGCGGAACGGAATGGACAGAAATGGAACAGAATGGAATGGAAAGGAATGGAATGGAATGGGACGGAATGGAAGGAATGATATAGCTTGGAAAGGTATTGGGAGGAATGGAATGGATTAGAATGGAATGAAGACGAATGGAAAAGAATGGAGAGGAATGGAGAGGAATGGAATGGACTGGAATGTAATGGAATAGAATGGAATGGAATGGAATGGAATGGAATAGAATGGAGAGGGATGGAAAATAGTGGAGCGGAATGGATTGGAATGGAAGGGATTGGAGAGGAATGGAATGGAAAGGAGAGGAGTGGATTGGAAAGGAATGGAGAATAACGGAATAGAATGGAGAGGAATGGAGAGGAATGGAACAAACAGGAATGGTATTTAAAGGAGAGGGATGGAAAGGAAAGGAATGGAACAGAATGGAGGTGAACATAATGGAATGGAGAGGAATGGAACGGACTGTAATCGAATCAATGGAGAGAGATGGAATGGAGTTGAGAGGAATGGATTGGAATGGAATAGAATGCAATGGAGAGGAATGGAATGGAATGCAAGGGAGAGGAGTGAAATGGAGTGGTATGGAAAGGAATGGAATGCAGAGGAATGGAATGGAGTGGAATGGAATAGAGAGGAATGGAATGGAATGAAATGGAATGGGGAGGAATGGAATTGAATGCAGAGGAATGGAGAGGAATGGAATTGAATGGAATGGAATGGAGTTGGACGGAATGGAATGGAACAGATTGGAGAGGAATGGGATGCAATGGAATAGAATTGAAAGGAAAGAAATGGAATGGAGAGGAATTGAATAGAATGGAATGGAATGCTATGGGGAGAAATGGAATGCAGGGAAATGGAATGGATTGGAATGGAATGGATATGAAAGGAGATGAAAGGAATGGAATGGAGTGGAATCGAGTGGAATGGTATGTGTTGAATTTGAAGGGAATGGAATGGAATGGAATGGAGATGAAAGGAATAGAGAAAATGGAGACTAAAGGAGTGGTTTGGAGAGGAATGTTATGTAATGTCATGAAATGTAAAGAAATTGAATGAAATGTAATGGAAAAGAAAGGCGTGGTATTGACTGGGTGGGAGAGCAATGGCATGGAATGGACTGGAATGGAGAGAAATGTTATGAAATGGAATGGAATGAAAGTGAATGGAGAGGAATGGAATCGAATGGATTGTAAAGGAATGTATTGTATTGGAATTTTATGGAATGTAATGGAATGATATGGAATGGATGGTATGAACTGTAATGGAGAGCAATCTTTGGAATGGAATGGAATGCAGAAGATTGGAATTGAAAGGAATGGCATGGAATGGAAGGGAATGGAGAGGACTGGAATGGAATGGAATCAATAGGAATGCATACGTTTGGAATGGAATTTAATGCAATGCAATGTAATGTAATTAGGAGGAATGGAATGGAAAGGAATGGAATGGAGAAAAGTGGAATTGAGAAATGAAATAGAAGGAATGAAATGGAGAGGCATAGAGGGGAATGGAATGGAGAGGGATGGAATAGAATGGAGAGTGACAGAATGGAAAAGAATGGAAAGGAATGCAGTGGAAAGGAATGACATGGAATAGAATGGAGATGAATAGAATGAAATGGAATCGAAGTGAATGGAGAGAAATTGAATGTAATAGATTGACTGGAATGGAATGGACAGAGAAGAATGGAATGGAATTGAATGGAATAGAATGGAATAGAAAGGAATGGAATGGAACGGAATGGAGAAGAATTGCATGGAATGGACTAGAATGGAGAGTAATGCAATGAAAGTAGAGGAATGGAATGGAATGGAATCAAGAACAATGGAAGTGAATTGTATGGAATGGAATGCATTGTAGTGGAATGGGATGTAATAGAGGGAATGGATAGGAATAGAATGGAAATTAACAGAACGTAGAGAGATGAAATGGAATGGAATAGAGCGGAGAAGAGAGGAATAAAATGGAATGGAATAAAATGGAATGGAAACCGGGCTCAGTGACTCAGCCTGCAATCCCATGCCTTTGGGAGGCTGAGGTGAGTGAATTGCCTGAGCCGGTGGGTTCGAGACCCACGTAGGCAGGCGAGACCCCATCTCTACAATAAAATTTAAAAAAACAGCCATGCGTGGTAGTGCATGCCTGTAATTCTGGCTACTCAGAAGGCTGAGGTGGAAGGATCGCTGGAGCCCAGCAGGTCGAGACTGCGGTGGCCTGGAGCGCCACTGCACTCCAGTCTGGGCAACAGAGTGAAACTCCAACTAAAAAAAATGGAATGGAAAGGAATGAAGATGGAAGGAATGTAATAGAATGGAATGTAATGCAGTAGAATGGAATGGAATGGAATGGAATGGAATGGAATGGAATGGAATGAAGAGGAAAGGAATGGAAGGGAATCGTGAGAAATGGAATGGATTGGAAAGGAGGAGAATGGAGAGGAATTGAATGGAAAGGAATGGAATGCAGTGAGAGAGGAAGGGAACGCAGGGGAATGGAATGGAATGGAATTCATAGGCATGTAGTGGAAAGAAAAGGAAAGCAAAGGAATGGAATGGAAAGAGATGAAGTGGAATGGAATGGAATGGAATGGAATGGAATATAACAGAGCCTAGATGAATGGCATGGAATCGAATGGAGTGGAATGGAGAGGGAATTAATGGAATAGAAGGGAACGGAATGAAATGGAATTGAATGGAATGCTATGGGGAGGATTGGAATGCAGAGGAATGGAATGGAACAGGATGGACTGGAATGGAATAGAGAGGAATGGAGAGAAAAGTAAAGGATTGGAATTGATTGGAATAGAATTGAATGGAATGGAATAGAAAGGATATGAATGGATTGGAGATTAATGGAGATGAATTGATAGAAATGGAGACGAATGGACAGGAATGATATGAAATGTAATGATTTGAAGGGAAAGGAATGTAATGGAGAGGAATTGCATGGAATGGAATGGACATGAATGGAAAGGAATGTAATAGAATGGAATGGAGAGGAATGGAATGGGGTTTAATGGAAGGGAATTGAATCGAATGAGGAGGAAAGGAATGGAATGCAGAGTAATAGAGATTATAGGAATGGAATGGAATGCAATAGTTGGAATGGAATGGAATGGAAGGGAGAGGAATGGATGCAATGGAGAGTTATAGATTTGAATGTAATTGAAGGGAAAGGAAAGAAATGGAATGGAAGGGAATGAAATGAATGAAATGTAATGCAATGGAATGGAGATGAGAGGAATGGAAAACAATGAAATGGTATGGAATGGAATGAAATGCAAAGAATGATATAGAATGTAATGGAACAGAGAAAAATGGAATGGAATAGAAAGGAATGGAGTAGAGAAAAAAGGAATGGGATAGAGAGGAATGGAAAGGAATGGAGTGGACAAGAATCGAATGGAAGGAATGGGAGTGAAATGAATAGAATGGAATGGAACAGAGATGAAAGGAATGGACTGGAGAGGAATTTGGAGGAATGGAATGGACTGGAATGGAATGTATTAGAGAAGGATGGAAAGGAGTGGAGAAAAGGATTGGAATGGAGAGGAATGGAATGGTATGGAATGGAGAGAATTGGAATGCAGTGGAAGGGAAATGAATGGAATGGAATGGAATGCAATGGAGAGAAATTGAATGGAATAGAATGCAATGGAATGGAGAATAATTGAATGGAATGGAGACAAATGGAGACGAATGGAATGGACAGGAATGGATTTGAAAGGAGAGGTATGGCAAGGAATAGAATGAAATGGAATGGAGATGAATAGAATAGAATGGGGAGGAATAGAGAGGAATAGCACTGGAATGGAATGGAATGGAATGGAAAGGGTTGGAATGGAGTGGATAGGAATGGATTGAATTGGAATGGAATGGAATTGATAGAAATGGAATGGAATGGAATAGAAGTGAGAGAAGTGAAATGTAGTGGAATGCAATGGAATGGAATAGAATGAAGAGGAATGGATTGGAAAGTAATGGAATAGAGTGGAATGGAATGGAGAGGAATGGAATGGAATGGAGATGGAAGGAACAGAATGGAATGGAATGAAAAGGAATGGCATGGAATGGAATGGAAGGAATTATATAGAATGGAAGAGTATTGAGAATAATGGAATGGAATAGAATGGAATGGAGACTAATGGAATAAAATGGAGAGGAATGGAGAGGAATGGAACGGAATGGAATGGAATGGAATTGAGAGGTCTGGAAAGGAGTGGAATGAAATGAAATGGAATAGAATGGAATGAAATGGAGAAAAAAGGAATGGAGAAAAATGGAATTGAAAGGAACGGGAGGCAATGGAATGTAACAGAGAGGAATGGAAGGGAATGGAAAGAGGATTGGAATAGAATGAAATGGAATGGAATGGAGAGGAATGGGTAGGAATGGAATTGAATGGAATGGAATGGAGAGGGATGGAATGGGATGGAACAGAAGGGAGATGAATTGATTGGAAAGGAATTTTAAGGAATGGAATGGAATTGAATGGAGAGGAATTGAAAGAAATGGAATGGATAGCAATGGAATGGAATGGAATCAAATCGAGTGGAATGGAAAGGAAAGGAATGGAGAGTAATGGAATGGAATGGAATGAAATAGAGAGGAATGGAATGTAAAGGAAAGGAATAAACGGGAATGGAATGGAATGGAGTAGGATGGTATGGAGAGGAATGAAATGGGATGCAAAGGAATGGAACTGACAGGAATGAACTGGAATGGAATGATATGGTATGGAAAGGAGGGAGAGGAATGAACTAGAATGGAATCCAATGGAAAGCAATGGAATGGAATAGATTGAAATGAAATCGAATGGAAGGGATTGTATGGAAAGGAATGGAGAGGAATGGAAAGAATTGGAAAGAATGACATAGAATGGAATGGAATGGAATGGAAAGGAGTGGAATTGAATAGAATAGAATGGAAATGAATGGAACGGAATGGAGAGAAGAGAAATGGAATGGAGAGGAATGGAAGGGAAGGGAATCGAATAGTGACGAATGGAAAGGAATGAAATGGAATGTAGATGAATGGAATGGAATGCATAAGAATGGAGAGAAATGGAATTGCATGTAATGGAATAGAGAGGGATGGGATGTAATGGAATGAAAATGAACGGATTGGAGAGGAAAGGAGAAGAGTGAATTGGAGATATAAGGAGAGGAATCGACAAAAATGTTGCATAATGAAATGAACTGGAATGGAAAGTAATGCAATGGAGAGGAATGGCATGGAATGAATCGGAGATGAATGGAAAGGAATTGAATGGCATGGAATGGAAAGGAATGGCATGGAATGGAATGGAACGTTGAGGAATGAAATGGAGAGGAAGGAAATGGAGAATAATTGATTTGAATGGCAAGGAAAGTAGAGGAAAGAAAGGAAAAATAATGGAAAGTGGAGGAATTGAATGGAATGGAGAGGAATGGAATGGAATGGAATGAAATCTAAAGGAATGGAATGGAATGGAGTGGGAAGAAATGGAAAAGAATAGAATGGAATGCAATAGAATGGAGTGGAATGCCATTAACAGGAATAGAGAATAAAGAAATAGAAAGGAATGAAATGGAAGGGAAAGGAATGGAAAGGACAGAAATGGAATGGAATTGAATGGATTGTTATAGAATGGAATGGAATGGAATGGAATGGAATGAAAAGGCATGGAATGGAAAGGAATGGAATAGAGTGAAATTGAAAAGAATGGAGAGGCATGCAATGGAAAGAATGGAATGGAATGAAGTGGAATGGAGAGGAATGGAATGGAGAGGAATGTATTGGAATGGAATGGAATGGAATGAAATGGAACGTATCGGAACAGAATGGAATGGAATGGAATGGAATGGAGGGTAAAGGAACAGAAGGGAATGGAATTGAAAGGAATGGAATGAAAGGAATGATATAGGATGGAACAGTATTAAGAAGAATGGAATGGAATAGAATGGAATGGAGACGAATTGAATAGAATGGAGAGGAGTGGAGAGGAATGGAACTGACTGGAATGGAATGGAATGGCGAGAACTGCAATAGAATAGATTGAAATGGAATGGTATAGAATTGAATAGAATGGAGAGGAATGAAATGGAGAGGATTGGAAGGCAATGGAATGAAATGGAGAGGAACAATACGGAATGGAATGGAATGGAGATTAATGGAATTGAATGAAATGGAAAGGAGGGAAATGGAATGGAAAGCAGAGAAATGGACAGGAATGGATTTGAATGGAATGGAATGGAGAGGGATGGAATGGGATGGAACAGAGAGGAGAGGAATAAAATGGTATGGAATTGAAAGGAATGGAATGGAATTGAATGGAGAGGAATGGAATGGAATGGAATGCAATGCAATGGAATGGAATGAGGAATAAAATGGAATGGAATGGGATGCTATAGAAAGTAATGAAGAGGAATGTAATAAAATGGACTGGAATGGAATGGAATGAAAGTAATGACACAGAATGGAACGGAATGGAGAGGAATGGGATTGAATAAAATGAATTTTAATGAAGATAAATGTAATGGAATGGAGAGGAATGGGAAGAAATGGAACAGAATATAATGGAACAAAATGAGAGGAGAGGAAACGAATGAAATGGAACATAGAGGAATGGAATGGAATGGATAGGGATGGAGAGGAATGTAATTGGATGGAATGGAATGGAGAAGGATGGAATGTAATGGAATGGAAATGAATGGATTGGAGAGGATTGGAGATGAATGGAGAGGAAAGGAGGGGAATGAACACAAATGATATGTAATTTAAAGGACTGGAAAGGAAAGGAATGCAAGGGAGAGGAATAGCATGGAATGGAATGGAGATGAATGGAAAGGAATGGAATGGTATGGAATATAATTACATGGCTTGGGATGGAATGGGATGTAATGGAATGGAGAGGAATAAAAAGGTATAGAAAGGAATGGAATAGAAGGGAGTGGAATGGAATGGCGAAGAATTGAATGGAATGAAATGGAATGTGAACGAAAGGAAACGAATGGAATGCAATGGGATGGAATGGAAGGGAATGGAGAGGAATGGAATGCAAAGGAATGGAATCGTATGGAATGGAATGGAGAGGTAAGAATAAAATAGAATGGAATGCAATGTAATGGAGTGTAATGGAATGCAATGCTTAGGAGAGGAATAGAGAGGAAAGAAATGGAATGGAATGGAATGGAGAGGAACGGAATGTAATGGAATAGAAAGGAATTGAAAGGAAGGGAGAGGCATGTAATGAAGAGGAATGCAATGGATTGGAATGGAATAGAGAAGAATGGAATGGAATGGAAAGGAATGGAGAGAAACTGAAAGTAAAAAATAGAATGGAGAGAAATGCAATGGAATGGAGAGGAATGTAATGAAAAGGAGAGGAATGGAGATGCATCGAGAAGAGCAGAATGAAATGGAAAAACATGGAATTGAAAGGAAAGGGTTGGAATGGAATGGAATGGTATGAAACAGTGTAGAGAGAAATTGAATGGAATGAAAAGGAATGGGATGGAATGGAGAGGAATGGAATGGAATGGAATTAAATGGAGAGGAATGAAATGGAATGGAATGGAATACAGGGAATGGAATGGATTGGAATGGAATGAAA
Source organism: Carlito syrichta (assembly GCF_000164805.1). NCBI lineage: Eukaryota > Metazoa > Chordata > Mammalia > Primates > Tarsiidae > Carlito > Carlito syrichta. The sequence goes on from NW_007234857.1 coordinate 12,636, forward strand.
TGGAAGGGAGAGGCATGGAGAGGAAAGTAACAGAATAGAATTGATTGGAATAAAAAGGAATGGAATGAAATGGTGAGGAAAGGAATGGAATGAATTGGAGATGAATGGAATGAAGTGGAATGGATTCGAATGTAGAGGAATGGAGAGGATTGGAAAGGAAATTATGGAATGTATGGATTGGAATATAAAGGTGTGGAATGGAAAAGAATGAAGAGGAAAGTCATGGAATGCAATGGAATTGGGAGGAATGGATGCAATGGAAAGAAAAGCAATGCAGAGGAATGGAAAGAATGAAATGCAAAGGAATGGAATGGAGATCAATTGAATTGAATCGAATGGTATGGACTAGAATGGAGAGGAATATTATGGAATGGAATGGAACTGAAAGGAATGGAATGGAATGGAATAGAATGGAAGGGAAGGGAAGGGAAGGGAATGAGAGCAATGGAATGGAATGGAGAGGAAGGAATTGCAATGGAATGGAGAGGAAAGTAATGGAATGTAATGGAGTGGAGTGGAATGGAGTGAAATGGACTGGAGTGGAGTGGAGTGGAATGGACTGGAATGGAGTGGAGTGGAATGGAATGGAGAGGAATGGAATGGAATGGAATAGAATGGAAAGGAATGGAATGGAATGGAAAGAAGAGGAATGGAAGGGAATGGAGTATAATGGAGAGAACGGAATAAAATGGAGAGGAATGGAAAGGAATAGAGTGGAGTGGAGAGGAATGGAAAGGAGTGAAATGGAATGGAATGGAAAGGAATGGGATGGAATTAAGAGAAAGGGAATGAAATGGTGAGGAATGAAATGGAAAGGAATGAAATGGAAGGGAATGGAGAAGAAGTAATAGATAGGGTTGTAATGGAGAAGAAAGAAAAGGAGAAGAATGGAAAATAGAGGAATGGAATGAAGAGGAATGGGATGGAGAGGAATGGAATGGAGTGGAAAGGAGTGGAGAGAAATGGAATGGAGAGGAATGGAAAGAAATGGAATGGAATGAAATGGAGAGGAATGGAATGGAATAGAAAGGAGAGGAATGGAATAGAGAGGTAAGGAATGGAATGGAATGGAGAGGAATGGAATCTAATGGAATTGAGGGAATGGAATGGAGAGGAATGAAATGGAATCGAATGGAATGGAATGCAATGGAATGGAGAGGAATTGAATGGAATGGATGGAATGGAATGGAATGGAAAGAATGGCGAGGAATGGAATGGCAATTGAGAGAAATGGAATGGAATGGTGAGGAATGAAATGGAATGGAAGGGAATGGAATAGGGAGGAATGGAATGGAATGGAAATGAATGGAATAGAGAGGAATGGAATGGAATGGAACGGAATGGAGTGGAATGGAATGGAAAGGAGAGGAATGGAATGGGATGTAGAGGAGAGAAAGTAATTGAAAGGAATGGAGAGGAATGGAATGGAGAAGAATGGAAAGGAACAAAATGGAATGAAGATGCATGGAATAAGAGAAATGGAAGGAATGGAGAGGAAAGGAATGGAGAGTAAAGGATGGAATGGAATGAAATCGAAAGGAATGTAATGGAATGGAAAGGAATGGAATAGAATTGAGAGGAATAATATGGAATGGAATGGAAAGGAGTAAAGTGGAATGGAATGGAATAGAGTGAAATAGAAAAGAATGGAATGTAGAGGAATGGAATGGAATGTAGAAGAATGGAAATGAATGGAAAGGAAAGGTGAGGAAGGGAATGGAATGGAGGGGAATGGAACGAAGCAGAATGGAATGGAGAGGATTGGAATGTAATGGAGAGAAATGGAATGGAGTGCAATGGAGTAGAATGGAATGGAGTGGAATAGAATGGAGTGGAATGGAATGGAGAGGCATATAATGTAATGGAATGGAATGGAATGTAGATGAATGGAATGGAATGCTGAGGAAAGGAATAGAGAAGAATGAATGGAATGGAATGAAATGGAAAGGAATGGAATGGAAAGGAATGGAATAGAATGGAGAGGAATGGAATGGAATCGAATCGAAAGGAATGGAATCGAATGGAATGTAGTGAAATGGAATGGAATGGAAAGGAATGGAATGGAATGGAATGGTTTGGAATGGAACGGAGAGGTATTGAATGGAAAGGTATTGAATGGAATGCAATGGAGAGGATTGGAAAGGAGAGGATCGGATCGAAAGGAATGGAAAGAATGGAGAGGAATGGAATGCAGAGTAATGGAATGGAAAGAAGAATATTGGAATTGAGAGTAATGGATAAGTATGGAATGGAGAAGAATGGAATGGAGTGGAGTAGTATGGATTGGAATGGAATGGATTGGAAAGGAGATGAATGGAATGGAATGCAAGTAATTGGAGGACAATGGAATGGAATGGAGAAGAATGGAATGGAATGGAGAGGAATGGATTGGAATGGAGAGGAATGGAATGGTATGGAGATAATAGGAATGGAATGGAGAGGAATGGAATTGCATGGAATGGAAAGGAATGGAATGGAGAGGAAGGGAATGGAAAGGAATGGAGAGGAAAGGAATGAAATGGAATAGAATGCAATGGAATGGAGAGGAATGGAATGGAATCGAATCGAATGGAATGGAGAGAATTGGAATTGAATCAAATGTAAAGGAATGGAATGGAAGGGAGTCGAATGAAATGGAATGGAATGGAGTGGAAAGGAAAGGAGAGAAATGGAATAGAATGGAATGGAATGTTATAGAGAGTAATGAAAAGGAGAGGAATTGAATGGAGCATTGAGGAATGGAGTAGAACGGAATGGAATGGACTGGAATGGAAGGGAGAGGAATGGAATGAAATGGAGGGAATCAGAATGTAATGGAGTGGGATGTAATGGAATGGCATGGAAGGCAGTAGAACGAGAGGTATGGAGTGGAAAGGTGAGGAATGAAATGCAGTGTAATGGTATGGAATGGAATAGATTTAATGCAATGGAGAGGAATGGAATACAATGGAATGGAATCAAAAGGAATGGAATGGCATGGAATTGAATGGGACGGAAATAATGTAAGAAATGGAAAGGAATGGAGAGGAATGGAATGGAGAGAAATGGAATGGAATGGGGAGGAATTGAATGGAATGTAAAGGAGAGGAATGGAATGGAGAGGTATGGAATGGAATGACATGGAAAGGAATGGAATGGAACGGAGGGGAATGAAAAGGAATGGAGAGGAATGGAATGGAATGGAGAGGGATGAATGGAAAAGATGGAATGGAAAGGAATGGAATGGAATGGATAGGAATGGAATGGAATCGAATCGAATGGAGTGAAATGGAATGGAATGGAGAGGATTGGAATGGAAGGGAATGGAAACAAATGGAATCGAGAAGTATGGTATGGAATGGAATGGAGTGGAGTGTAATGGAATGGAGTAGAATGGAATGGAATGGAGAGGAATGTAATGGAATGCAATGGAGAGGAATGGAAAGGAGAGGTATGGAATAGAATGGAAAGGAATGGAATGGAATGGAGGGGAATGGAATGGAATGGAGAGGAATGGGATGGAGAGGACTGGAATAGAGAGGAATGTATGGAAAAGGTAGAAAGAAAAGTAATGAAATGGAATGCAGTGGAATGGAATGGAATGGAGTGGAATGGAATGGAATAGAAAGGAATCGAATCGAATCGAATGGGTGAAATGGAATGGAGAGGATTGGAATTTAATGGAATAGAGAAGAATGGAATGGAGATGTATGTAATTGAAGGGAATGGAATGGAATGGTTTGGAATGGAATGGAGAAGAATACAATTTATTGGAAGGGAATGGATTGGAATGGAATTGAACAGAATGGAAAGGAGTGGACTGGAGAGGAATGGTATAAATTTCAATGGAATGGAGTAGAAATGAATGGAGTGGAACGGAATGCAATGCAATGAAATGGAATGGAGTGATGAGGAATGGAATGGAAAGGCATGGAGAGGAATGGAATTGAATCGAATGGAAGGGAATGCAGTGGAATGGAGACGAATAGAATAGAGTGGAATCGAATTGAATGGAGAGAAATACAATGGAATAGATAGATTGGAAAGGAATGGACAGGAGACGAAAGGAATGGACAGAATGGAAAGGAATGGAACGAAGAGAAATGGAATGGAGAGAAATGGAATGGAGTGGGAGGAAAGGAATGGAATGTTGAGAAATGGAATGGAATGGAGAGGAATGGATAGAACAAAAGGAAAGGAGAGGAATGGAATGAAGAGGAATGGGACGGACAGGATTGGAAAGGAGAGGAATGAAATGAAGAGGAATGGAATTGAGAGGATTGTAATGGAATGGAGAAAAATGGAATGGAGTGGAATGGAATGGAGTGTAATAGAAATGAGTAGAATGGAATGGGGAGGAATGTAATGGAATGGAAGGGAATGGAATCGAGATGAATGGAATGCAATGGAATGCAAGTGAATCAAGATGAATGAAATGAGATAGAATGGAGAGGAAAGGATAGAATGGAATGAAATGGAGAGGAATGGAATGGAAAGGAAAGGAATGGAATACAATGGACAGTAATGGAAAGGAATGGAATAGAAATTTATCAAATCTAATGTAGTGAACTGGAATGAAATGGAGAGGAATATACTGGAATGGAATGGTTAGGAATGGAATGAAGAGGTATGGAATGGAATGGAATGGAGAGGATTGGAATGGAGAGTAATGGATGGAGAGGAATGGAACGGAATGGAGAGGAATGGAACAGAGAGGAATGGAGTGGAGTGGAAGGGAGAGGAATGTAATGGAGTGGAATGGAGAAGTATGGAAGGGAGAGGAATGGAAAGGAGTGGAGTAGTATGGATTGGAATGGAATAGATTGGAATGGAGAGGAATGGAATGGAATGCATTGGAGGACAATGTATTGAATGGAATGGAATGGAGTGGAATGGAATGGAATTGAGAGGAATCGATTGCAAAGGGGAGGAATGGAATAGAATGGAGAGAAATGGAATGGAGAGGAATGTAATTGAATGAATGGAAAGGAATGGAATGGAGAGGAATGGAATGGAAAGGAATGGAGAGGTATGGAATGGAATGCAATGGAATGGAGTGGAGAGGAATGGAATGCAATGGAAACGAATGGAATGGAGAGGATTGGAATGGAAAGGAATCGACTGTAAGGGAGAGGAATGGAATGGAATGGAGATGAATGTAAAGGGGAGAAATGGAATAGATTGGAATGGAATGGAATGTTTAGAGAGTAATGGAAAGGAGCGCAATTGAATGGAGATGAAAGGAATGGAGTACATTGGAACGGAATTGAATGGAAGGGAGAGTAATGGAATGAAATGGAGGGAATTGGAATGGAATGGTGTGGAATGAAATGGAATGGCGTGGAATACAGTAGAATGGAGAGAAATGGAGTGAAATGGAGAGGATTGAAATTTAATGAAATGGAATGGAGTGGAATAGAGATTAATGGAATGGAATGGATAGGAATGCAATAAAATGGAATGGAATGGCATGGAATTTAATGAAAGGGAATTTGAAGGAATGGAGAGGAATGAATGAAGAGGAATGGAATGGAGAGGGTTTTAATGGAGAGGAAAGGAATGAAGAGGAATTGAAAGGAATGGAGAGGACTGAAATTGAGAGGAATGGAATGAAATGGAATGGAGAGGAACGGAAAGGAGAGGAATGGAATGGAATAGAGAAGAATGGAATGGAATAGAGAGGAATGGAATAGAATGGAGAGGAATGGAGTGAAGAGGAAAGTAATGGAAACTACTGGAATGCAGTGGAATATAGATGAATAGATTACACTTGAATGGCATGGAATGGAATGGAATGGAGAGAAATGGAATGGAGTGTAATGAATTGGAATGGAGTTGAATGGAGAGGAATGGAATGGAGTGGAATGGAATGGAATGTAATGGAGAGGAATGTAATGGAAAGGTATGGAATGGAATTGGAATAGAAAGGAAGAAAATGGATTTTAGGGGAATGGAATGGATGGGAGAGGATTGGAATGAAATGTCCTGGAAAGGAATGGAATGGAGAGGAATGGATTGGAAATATGGAATTTAAAGAATGGGATGGAATGGAGAGGAATGAAATGGAATGGAGAGGAATGGAATGGAATCGAATCGAATAGTATTGAACCGAATGGAATGAAAAGAAATGGAATGGAGAGGAATGGAATGGAATTCAATGGAATGGAGAGGAATGGAATGGAGTGGTATCAAACTGAATGGAGAGGAGTGGAGAGGAATGGAATGGAATGGAATGGAAGGGAGAGGAATGGAATGAAAGGGAGAGGATTGGAATTGAATGGTGTGGAATGGCACGGAATGTCGTGGACGACAGTAGAATGGAGAGGCAAAGAATGGAATGTAGAGGAATGGAATGGAATGTGACTGAGTGGAATGGACTGGAATGGAATAGAGATTAATTGAATGGAATGGAGAGGAAGGGAATAGAAACGAATGGAGTTGAGAGGAACATAATGGAATGAAATGCAATGGCATGGAACGGAATGGAAGGGAATGGAAAGGTATGGAAAGTAAAGGAATGGAATGAAATGGAATGGAGAGGATTAGAATAGAGAGGAAACGAATGGAGAGGAATAGAAAGGAATGAAGAGGAATGGAATGGAGTGGAATGGAATAGAGAGGAATAGAATGGGATGGGGTGGAATGGAATGGAGAGGAATGGAGTGGAATGGAATGGAGAGGAATGGAATGGAGTGGAGAAGTGTGTATCGGAGTGGAATGGAATGGAGAGGAATGGAATGGAGTGGAGAAGTGTGTAGCGGAATGGAATGGAATAGAAAGGAGAGGAATGGAATGGAAAGTAATGGAGAGAAATGGAATAAAATGGTGAGGAATGAAATGGAATGGAGTGGAATGGAAGGGAATGGAATGGAATAGGGAGGAATGGAATGGAATCGAGAGGAATGGAATGGAATGGAATGGAGACGAATGTAATGGAGAGGTATGGATGAAACGGAATGGAATGGAAAGGAATGGAATAAAATGGATAGGAACCGAATGGATTGGAGAGGAATGAAATGGAAACGAATCGAATCGTATCAAATTAAATGGATTGAAATGGAATAGAATGGAGATGATAGAAATGGAGTGGAATGGAGAGGAAAATAATTGAGAGGTATGCAATGGAATTGAATGGAATGGAATGGATTGGAAATAAATGGAGACGAATGGAATTATGGTGAATGGAATTGAATGGAGAGGAATGGAATGGAAAGAATGGAGAGGAATGGAATCAAATCTAATGGAATGGAATGCAGTGGAATGCAGAGGAATGGAATGGAGTGGAATCAAATGGAATGGAGAGGTTTTGAGTGGAATGGAATTAATGAAATGGAATGGAGTGGAATGGAATGGAGAGGAATGGAATGCAGAGGAATGGAATGGAGTAGATTGGAGAGGAATGATATGAAGCTGAATGGAATGGAATTGAATGGAATATAGTCAAATCGTATGGAATGGACAGTATTGGAGTAGAATGGAAAGGAGTGGAATGGAATCGAAGGGAGATCCATGTAATGGAACTGAATGGAGTGGAATGGAAAGGAGATAAATGGAATAGAAAGGAATGAAATGGAAAGTTATAGAGAGGAATGGAAAGAAGAGGAATTGAATGGAGAGGAAGGGAATGGAGTAGATGAAATGGTATGGAATGGAATGGACGGAAGGGAGTGGAATGGAATGCAATGGAGAGAATTGGATGAAATGGATGGGATCTGAATGGAATGGCATGGAATGCAGTAGTATGGAGAGGCATGGAGTTGAATGGAGAGAAATGGAATGGAATGGAATGGATTGGAGGACAATAGAATGGAATGGAGAGGAAATGAATGGAATTGAGAGGAATGAAATGGAATGGAGAGGAATGGAATGGAATGGAGAGGAATGGAATGGAATGGAGAGAAATGGAATGGAATGGAGAGGAATGTAATTGAATGGAAAGGAAAGGAATGGAATGGAGAGGAATGGAATGGAACTGAATGCAGAGGAATGGAAAGGAATGGACTGTAATGGAATGAAAGGAGAGGAATGGAATGGAATGGAGGAAAATGAAAGGGAATGGAATTGAATGGAGAGGAATGGAATGGAGAGAAATGTAATAGAAAGGAGAGAAATGAAATGGAGTGGAATGGAGTGAAATGGAATGGAGAGAATAGGAATGGAGAGGAATGGATTGGAATGGAAACAATGGAATGCAGAATAATGGAGTGAAATAGAACAGAGAGGAGTGGAATGGAGTGGAGTAGTATTGCTTGCAATTCAATGGAATTGAAAGGACAGGAATGGAATGGAACGGATTAAAGGACAATGAAATGGAAAGGAGAGGAATAGAATGGCATGGAGAGGAATGGAATTGAATGGAATGGAAAGAAATGGAATGGAGACTATTGGAATGTAATGGAATGGAGAGGAATAGATTATAAACGAATGGAATGGAACGGAGATGAATGAAATAGAATGCAATGGAATGGAATGGAAAGGAGAGGTATTGAGAGGAATGGAAAGGAGTGGAATGGAATGGAATGGAAGGGAGAGTAAGGGGATGAACTGGATAGGATAGGAATGGAATGGAGTTGAATCAAATGGAATGGCGTGGAATGCAGTAGAATGGAGAGTAATGGAATGGAGTGTAGTGGAATGGAATGGAATGGAATGGAATAGAGATTAATGGAATGGGAGAAGAGGAATGGAATAAAAAGGAATGGAATCGAGAGGAATGGAATGGAATGGATTGAAGGACAATGGAATGGAATAGAATGGAGAGGAAATGAATGGAATTGAGAGGAATGAAATGGAATGGGGAAGAATGGAATGGAAAAGAGAAATGGAATGGAATGGAAAGGAATGGAATGGAATGGAGAGGAATGGAATGGAACTGAATGCAGAGGAATGGAAAGGAATGGACTGTAATGGAATGAAAGGAGAGGAATGGAATGGAATGGAGGAAAATGAAAGGGAATGGAATTGAATGGAGAGGAATGGAATGGAGAGAAATGGAATGGAAAGGAGAGAAATGAAATGGAGTGAAATGGAATGGAGAGAATAGGAATGGAGAAGAATGGATTGGAATGGAAACAATAGAATGCAGAGGAATAGAGTGAAATCGAACAGAGAGGAGTGGAATGGAGTGGAGTAGTATGGATTGGAATTCAATGGAATTGAAAGGACAGGAATGGAATGGAATGGAACGGATTGGAGGACAATGAAATGGAAAGGAGAGGAATAGAATGGAATGGAGAGGAATGGAATTGAATGGAATGGAAAGAAATGGAATAGAGACGATTGAAATGCAATGGAATGGAGAGGAATAGATTATAAACGAATGGAATGGAGATGAATGGAATAGAATGCAATGGAATGGAAGGAATGGAGAGGTATTGAGAGGAATGGAAAGGAGTGGAAATAAATGGAATGGAAGGGAGAGTAATGGGTTGAACTGGATAGGATTGGAATTGAATGGAGTTGAATCAAATGGAATGGCGTGGAATGCAGTAGAATGGAGAGGAATGGAATGGAGTGTAGTGGAATGGAATGGAATAGAGATTAATGGAATGGGAGAAGAGGAATGGAATAAAAAAGAATGGAATCGAGAGTAATGGAATGGAATGGAATGGAATGGCATGGAATTTAAAGGAAGGAAATGGAAAGGAATGGAATGGAATGGAGAGGATTGGAATGGAGAGGAATGGAATGGAGAGTAATGGCAAGGAATGGAGAGGAATGGAATGAAGAGGAATGGAGCGTAATGCAGAGGAAATTTGGATTGGAATGGTATGGAGTAGTATGGATTGAAATGGAATGGAATGGAATGGAGAGGAATAGAATTGAATGGATTGGAGGACAATAGATTGGAATGGAGTGGAATGGAGAGGAATGGAATGAAATGGTTGGAGTGGAATGGAAGGAAATGGTGAGGCATTGAATGGAATGGAGAGAAATGGAATGGAATGGAGTAGTAGGGATTGAAAAGGAGTAGAATGCAATGGAGAGGAATCAAATGGAATAGAATGGAATGGATGGGAAACAATGGAATGGAATGGCATGGAATGGAATGGAGAGAAATGGAATGGAATGGCGAGGAATGGAAACGAATGGAATGGAGAGGAATGGAATGGGGATGATTGTAATGCAATGTAATGGAGACGAATAGATTATACTTGAATGGTATTGAATGGAATGGAATGGAATGGAGAGGAATGGAATAGAAGTGAATGGGAAGGAATGTAAAGTAAAGAAATTGAATGGGATAAAAAGGAGAGGAATGGGAATATAGAGGAATGGAATGGAGAGGAATAGAATGGAATGAATAGGAATGGAATGGAGATGACAGAAATGCAATGGCATATAGAGGAATGAATTATACTTGAATGGAATGTAATGAAATAGAGAGGAATGGAATGGAGAGGTATGGAATAGAATGGAATGGAATGGAAAGGAATGGGTTGAAATGGAGAGGAATGGTGTGGAATGGAATGGTGTGGAATGGAATGGAGAGGAATGGAATGGAATGGAAAGGAATTGAGAGGAATGGAATGAAGTGCAATGGAATGGAATGGAGAGGAATTGAATGGAAAGGTATGGAGTGGAATGGAAAGGAATGGGTAGGCATGGAGAGGAATGGTGTGGAATGGAATGGAGTGGAAAGGAATGGAGAGGAATGGAATGGAATGGAGAGGAATGGAATGGAATGGAATGGAATGGAATGGAATGGAGAGGAATGGAGAGGAATGGAATGGAGAGATAGGAAATGGAATGGAGTGGAATGGAAAGGAGTGGAATGGAATGGAGAGGAATGGAATGGAATGGAGAGGAATGGATTGGAATGGAAACAAATGGAATTGAATCGAAGGGAGTGAAATGGAATGGAATGGAGAGGATAGGAATGGAATAGAGAGGAATGGAACTGAGAGGTATCGAATGGAATGGAACGGAATGAAATGGAATGGAATGGAGTCAAAAGGAGTGGAGAGGAAAGAAAATTAGGGGAATGGAATGCAATGGAATGGAATGGAGAGGAAAGAAAAGGAGGTGATTGTAGGGGAATTGTGAGGTTTTAAAAGGAATTGAATGGAATGAAGTGGAATAGATTGGAGTGGAATGGAATTCAATGGAATGGAATGGAATGGAATAGAATGGAATGCAGAAGAATGGAATGGTATGCAATGGAATGGAGAGGAATTGAGAGGAATGGAATGGATTGGAATGATTTGGAATGGAGTGGAATGGAGTGGAATGGAACGGAGTGGAATGGAATGGAATGGAGAGGAATGGAATGGAATGGAATGGAGAGGAATAGATTGGAATGGAATCAAATCGAACCAAATCGAATGGAGTGAAATGGAAAGGAATGGACAGGATTGGAATGGAATGGAACGGATAGGAATGGAACTGAGAGATATGGAATGGAATGGAACAGAATGAAATTGAATGGAATGGAGTCGAATGCAGTGGAAAGGAAAGAAATTTAGGGGAATGGAATGCAATGGAATGGAATGGAGAGGAAAGGAAAGGAGAGGATTGGAGAGGAATTGTGAGGTTTTAAAAGGAATTGAATGTAATGAAGTGGAATAGATTGGAGTGGAAGGGAATGCAATGGAAAGGAATGGAATGGAATGGAATGGAGAGGAATGGAATCGACTGGAATGGAATGAAATGCAATGCAATTGAGAGTAATGCAATGGAGTGGAATCGAACAGAATGGAGAAGACTGGAGTGGAATTGAATGGAATGGGTTGGAAGGAAGAGTAATGGAATGGAATGTAGAGGAATGGAAAGGAGGGAAATGGAATAGAAAGGAATGGATCCATGTTATAGATAGGAAAGGGAAGGAGAGGAATTGAATGGAGACGGGAAAAAATGGAGTAGAATGGAATGGAATGGAATGGAATGGAATGGAAGGGTGAGGAATGTTATGAAATGGAGAGGATTAGAAAGGAATATAGTGGAATGAAATGGAATGGTGTGGAATGCTGTAGAATAGAGTGACATGGAGTGGAATGGGGAGGAATGGAATGGAATGGAGAGGAATGGATTGGAATGGAATAAAAAAGAATCGAATCAAATGGAGTGTAATGGAATGGAGTGGAAAGGATTTGAATGGAATGGAATGGAGAGGAATGGAACTGAGAGGTATGGAATGGAATGGAAAGGAATGAAATGTAATGGATTGGAGTCTAATGGAGTGAAGAGGAAAGAAATTTAGGGGAATGGAATGCAATGGAATGGAATGGAGAGGAAAGGAAAGGAGAGATTTGGAGAGGAAATGTGAGATTTTCAAAGGAATTGAATGGAATGAAGTGGAATAGATTGGAGTGGAATGGTATGCAATGGAATGGAATGGAATGGAGATGAATGGACTGGAAAGAAATGGAGAGGAATGGAATCGACTGAAATGTAATGGAATGCAATGCAATTGAGAGGAATGGAATGGAGTGGAATTGAATAGAATGGAGAGCACTGGAGTGGAATGGAATGGAATGGAATGGAATGGAAGAGAGAGGAATGGAATGGAATGGAATGTAGAGGAATGGAAAGGAGGAAAATGGAATAGAAAGGAATGGATCCGTGTTATAGAAAGGAATGGAAAGGAGAGGAATTGATGGAGAGAGGAAAAAGTGGAGTAGAATGGAATGGAATGGAAAGGAATGAAAGGGAGAGGAATTGTATGAAATGGAGAGGATTGGAATGGAATGGAGTGGAATGGAATGGATGGGGTGGCATGCGGTAGAATAGAGTGGCATGGAGTGGAATGGGGAGGAAAGTAATGGAATGGAATTGAGAAAATGGAATGCAATGGAATGGAATAGAGATTAATGGAATGGAACGGAGAGGAATGGAATGAAATGGAATGGATTCGAGAAGAATGGAAAGGAGTGGAATGGCATGGAATGGAATGGAAGGGAATGGAAAGGACTAGAGAGGAATGGAATGAGAAGGAATCTGGAATGGAATGGAGATGTTTGGAATGAAGAGGAATGGAATGGAGAAGAATGGGAAGGAAAGGAGAGGAATGGAATGGAGTAGAATGGAAAGGAGAGGAATGGAATGGAGAGGATTGAAGTGGAATGGAATAGAGTGGAATGTAATGTAGAGGAAAGGAATAGAATGGAGAGAAATGGAGAGGAATGAAATGGAGAGGAATGGATTGGAGTGGTGTAGTATGCAGTGGAATGGAAAGGAATGGAATTGAACGGAGAGGAATGAAATGTAATGGAATGAAATGGACTGGAGGACAATGAAATGGAATGGCATGGAATGAAATTGAGTGAAATGGAATGGAATGCAGAGGAATGAAATGGGATGGAGAGAAATGGAATGGAATTGATAGGAAAGGAATTTAATGGAATGGAAAGGAATGGAATCGCTTGGAGGAAAATAGAATGGAATGGAGAGGAATGGATTAGAATGGAGAGGATTGGAATGGAATGGAATGGAATGGTGAAGAATGGAAAGGAGACGATTGAAATGCAATGTAATGAAAAGGAATGGATTAAACTTGAATGGAATGAAATGAAATGGAATGAACAGGAATGGAATGGAGTGCAATGGAACAGAGATGAATGGAATGGAGTGGAATGGAATAGAATGGAGAGGATTGGAGAGGAAAGGGATAGAGAGGAACGGATTATAATTGACTGGAATAGAATGCAATGGAGTGGAATGGATTTGAGAGGAATGGAATTGAAGTGGAATAGAAAGAAATGGAATGGAATGGAGAGGAAAGGAATGCAATGGAGAAGAACGGAATGGAATGGAATGGAGTGGAATGGAATGGAGACCATTGGAATACAATGTAATGCACAAGAATGGAATATACTTGAATAGAATGGAATGGAATGAAAGGAATGGAGAGGAATGGAATGGAATGGAATAGAATGGAGAGGAATGGAATGGAGAGGAAAGGAGAGGAAATGGATAGAGAGGAACGGATTATAATTGGAATGGAATGCAATGGAGTGGAATGGATTGGAGAGAAATGGAATGGAATAGAATGAAGTGGAATGGAGGGAAATGGATTGGAGAGGAATGGATTATAATGTAATGGAATGGAATTGAATGGAGAGGAATGGAATCGAATGGAATGGAATGGAATGGAGTGGAATGGAATTGAATGTAATGGAAAGGAATGGAATGGAATGGAATGTTTGGAATGGAATGGAATGGAATGTGGGGGAATGGAGAAGAATGTTATGGAAAGGATTGGAGAAGAATGGAATGGAATGATATGGAATGGATGGAATGGAGGGGAGTGGAATGGAAAGAAATTGAATGGAATGGAGAGGAATGCAATGGAATACAGTGAGGTGGAATGGAATGGAGTTGAAATGAATGGAATGGAGAGGAATAGAATGGAATGGAAAGGAGGGGAATAGAATGGAATGGAATAGGGTGGAATAGAATGGAATGGAATAGGGTGGAATAGAATGAAGTGGTGTGGAATGGAATGGAAGAAAATGGAATAGAGAGGAATGGAGAGGAATGGAGTGGAATGGTGTGGAAATCAATGGAATAAAATGGAATAGAGAGGGATGGAATGGAGAAGAATGGAATAGAAACAAATCAAATCGAATAGAATAGGATCGAATGGTTTGAAATAAAAAGGAATGGAGATGATTGGAATGGAATGGAGAGGAATGGAAGGGAGTGATATGGAATGGAATGGAAAGGAATGGAATGGAATGGAGTGGAATGGAATGGAAAGGAATGCAATTGAGTATAATGGAATGGAATGGAGAGGAAAGGAATGGAGTGGATTGGAGAGGAATGATATGGCATTGAAAGGAATGGAATGGAATGGAGTGGAATAGATAGGAATGGAGTGGAATGCAATGGAATGGAAGTGAATGGAGAAGAATGGAATGGAAAGGAATCGACAGGAATGGAATCGAATCTTATGGAATGGAATGAAGTGGAATGAAGAGGAATGGAATAGAGAGGATTGGAGTAGAATGGAATGGAATGGAATGGAATCAAAGGGAGAGCAATAGAATGGAATGGGATGGATTGGAGAGGAATGGAAATTAGAGACATGGAATAGAAAGGAATGGAACGGAAAGGAGAGGAAAGGAATGCAGAGGAAAGGAATGGAGTAGACAGGAATGTAATGGAATGAAATGGAATGGAATGGAATTGAGAATAATGGAATGAAATGGAGAGAATTGGATAGAATTTAGTGGAATGGAATGGAATGGCGAGGATTGCAGAAGAATGGAGAGGCATGGAGTGGAATGGAATGGAATGGAAAATGGAGAGTAATGGAATTCAATGGAATGGAATGACTTGGAGGACAATAGAAAAGAATGGAGAGGAATGGAATGGAGAGGAATAGAATGGAGGGGAATGGAACCGAATGGAGAGGAATGGAATGTGGAGGAATGGAGTGGAATGGAATGGAAAAGAAAGAAATGGAATGGAGAGCAATGAAATGGAAGGGAATGGAGAGAAACGGAATGAAGTGGAGTAGTATGGATTGGAATGGAATGAAAAGAAAGGGAGAAGAGTGGAATGGAATGGAATGAAATGGATTGGAGGACAATAGAATGGAATGAAATTGAATGGAGAGGAAAGGAATGAAATTGAGAGAAATGCAATGAAAAGGAGAGGAATTGAATAGAAAGGAGAGAAATGGAATCGAATGGAGAGGAATGGAATTGAATGGAATGGAAAGGAATTGTATGGAGAGGAATGGAATGGGATTGAATGTAACGGAATGGAATGGAATGGAACGAAATGGAATGGAAAAGAGAGGAATGGAATGGAATGGAAAGGAATGGAGAAGAATGGAAGGGAAAGGAATGGAAAGGAATGGAGAAGAGTGGAATGGAGTGGAGAGGAATGGAATGCAGACGATTGGAAAGCAATGTAATGCAGAGGAATGGATAATACTTGAATGGAATGGAATGGAATGGAACGGAATGGTAGGAATATAATGGATGGAATGAAATGGCATGGAATGGAATAGAGAGGAAATAAGAGGAATGCAATGGAGTGGAATGGAATGGAAAGGCAAGAATAGAATAGATAGGAATGGATTATAATTGAATGGAATGGAATAGAATCAAATGGAGTGGAATGCAATGTAATGGAGAGGAAAGAAATGGAAAGGAAGGGAGAGGAATTAAATGGTATGGAATGGAATCGAATGGAGTGGAATGGAAAGGAGAGGAATAGAATGGAGGAGAATGCTATGGATGGAGAGGAATGGAATGGAATGGAAAGGAATAGAATTGGATAGAGTGAAATGAAGTGGATTTAAATGTAATGGAGTGGAATAGAATGGAATAGAATGGAGTGGAATGGAATGGTGTGGAGTGGAGTGGAGTGGAATGGAATGGAGTGGAATGGAATGGAACGGAATTTAGTGGAACGGAATGGAAAGGATTGGGGAGAAATGGAATGGAATGAAATGGAATGGAGAGGAATGGAAGGCAGAGAAATGGATTTGAGAGGAATGGAATGGAATTTAAAGAGAAGAATAGAATGGAGATGATTGGAATGCAATGTAATGCATAGGAATGGGCAATATTGAATGGAATGGAATGGAATGGAGAGGAATGGAATGTAATTGAACGGAATGGAATGGAGAAGAATTGAGCACAATGGAATGGAGTGGAATGAATGGAATGGAGAAGAATGGAGAGGAATGGAAAAGATAGGAATGGATTATAATTGAATGGAATGTAAGGGAATGAGGTGGAATGGAATGGAGAAGAATGAAATGGAATGGAATGGAATGGAGATGAATGGAGAGGGATGATATGGAGAGGAATGTATTATAATGGAATGGAGTGGACGGAATGGAATGGAATAGAGAGGAATGGATTGGAATGGAATGGAGACGAATGGAATGGAGAGGGATGGAATGGAATGGAGAGGAATGGAATTGAATTGATGGAGAGGAATGGAATGTAATGGAGAGAAATGGAATGGATTGGAGGTAATGGAATTGAATTGATGGAGAAGAATGGAATGGAATGGAGAGAAATGGAATGGATTGGAGAGGAATGGAATTAAATGGAATGGAAAGGAATGGAATGGAAAGGA